>NW_026067932.1:4926178-4988031 GCF_014885135.2 Alexandromys fortis
AAAAAAAAAAAAAAAAAGCTATATGCTCCAGAGCCAAGTGAATGTCCAGACCTGCGAACAGATGCCACCACAATACTGGTAGATAGACACCATTGTCTTTGTTTCTCGGGTGAACAAATGGAGTATTAAAGAGACCAGGTGACCTCATCAAGGTCAAAGAAATATCTATTGATAGATTTGAGTTAACACCTGCCAATTTTAGGATATTCTTGCCGCTCCAGTATCAGGCTGTATAAACTAGAACCTGACGCTGAACGAAGCAGGTTAGCTTGGTCAGGTAGGAGAAGATCTCAAGACTGAGAAAATTCATTTTTGATTGTTTTAGAAGTTATTATAAAACGGATGTTTTTCCCTCTTGGCTAACACATCCATCTCTCTCTCTCTCATGTCTTTCTTCAGAACAGATAATGGCTAGCTGCACTTCTTGACAGGCAGGGTCTGCATGTAAACAAATTCTTATTAGCAAATTTAGCAGTCATGTTCATCCACTTCCAGTTTATCATAAAAAAGAAAGAAAGAAAATGGAACAAAAACATTATTTCTTGGCAATGTCAGCCTTGTCAAACTGAAAAGTGTAGAAATTTAAGTGTGGCAGCGAGGGACCCATGGTGGTGATAGATTTTTTTTTATTTATTTCTACATTTGTGTTAAGGTCAGTGTATTCATTTCACAGTAGGGGAGGATGAATTTTGACATTTTTATAAGGGTGATTGATTGGTTTGTGTCCATTTGTGAGACTACATGGCAAGAGGCCATGACTAATGGAAGAGAAAAGGGGAAAAAAGAGACTAGTTTGATTGGAAGCCTGCCTATCACCACTTTGGATGATACCCAGAAATTCTGAACAGTACGCAAATCTGAGCAGATGATAGAAAAGTATCTGACATGCATTAAAGTACAAAGGGTAGTTATCGACAGGAATTGCATTTAAATTATATATCTTAGATGCCTTGAGGAAGAGGGTTCCATCTGCCCCAGGCTCCCCATTGCTTGCTGGTAAACTTTCTGGGTTGCTGTTAATGGAACTTTCTAGAAAAAAAAACTTTATAAAATGGGAGCATGTTTTACCCTTTGCCTGGAACTTTCTCTCTCTCCCTTCAAGGTTTCTATTTGAAGCCCAGCTTTAGTAGCTTACTTTGGGGGAAAGGTAGGCAGCTTTGGGAACCCCCAGACTAGTTCTATCTCCTGACTCTCTGGCCTCCACATGGTGATAAGGAGCACATTTATCACCAGATTCTAAATTTGTCGAGGCTCGGAGGTATTCACATCTCATTTAGTAAGGGTGAGTCATAATATTTACATCAGGCACTGCCAAAGACTTGTCGGATGGCTCAATGAATAATTGGCTTTGAAACCAGTCACTTGTGTCTGCGTTTTGAGGGTATCAGGTATGATGACTAAAGGAGCATCATTTTAACTGCCTTGTTAGGATATCAAGTACTCCTCAGTGATCAGACAAGCTCCCATAGAAAGCCATTACCCTTAAAATTCATAAAGATTATTCCTTGAAAATTCACCACATTCTTCTGTTCTAACATCACAGACTAACTGCAAGAAAGCTTCCCTGTGGACATGACAGCTATTTGCCTGTATGAATCCATGTAAATTGGGCTTAGAATGTTTGAAGTCAAAATAATTGTGCATGAATGATGGAACCGGTAACCTGCACACTCTCCAGTCTCATGGTGGCAATCTTAAACCTGAGTATCTCATGGCTGTACTTATATTTTCATGGTGGCAGGAGTTAGAAAGCAACATAGGCAGTTCTTCCCATAACTGAATCACTGTGGTCTCTGCTTTGGACTTTAGCTTTTGCCAGATTACAAAGCCACAAAATTATATTAACGAGTGGTCCCTATATAGTTCCTTTGCTGCTTGCTTTTTGACAGAAGATCTGGCCTTATGAATCAGCTTTTCCTCTTCCTTTATACCAATAATTACCGAAGTGTCTCCTTGGGTTTCTATGTGGTAGACTCGAAAAGGTAAAAGTAGAATATGAAACACCTCATCTAAGAGAGTGCTCTGTGGTGTCCACATGGACCGATCAAAATGTCGTCAGTGAGAGGCTGGGTTGAAGGGTGGGGCACAATGACTGGGGAGCTGAATGTCCCCTCTCATATGTACTTTGAAGTATGGGATGAGGGTTCTAAGAGAGATGAAATGTAGAGAGAAAAGAGAAGGGGATCTCTGGGGACTGTACAGTACTGGAAAAGTACGTGAAGACTGGATTGCCAATAACAATTTCTGTGAATTACATATACCAGATTACTGTATGGTTCTCAAGACATAAGATTCTTGCAAGTTTTGCTGAATTATACTTCTGTTTGGATTCTGCAAATCATCCAACAAAAAGACAAGAACTGAAGTGATTTCAGTCACTTTCAGTGTTGTGTTTGGCAAATGAGTAGGCATCCTTCCCTGCTTGCTTCAGTCCTATTATCAGAAATCCTCTCCTAAATCTCTCCATCCTCCTTGTGTGCTGTGGTGCTTTGAGTGAAAGTGGCCCACCATAGATTCACAGGGAGGGGCATTATTGGAGGTGTGGTCTTGTTGGAGGAAGTATGTCACTGGGGGTGGGCTTTGAGATTTCAGATGCTCAAGCCAGGCCCAGTGTCACTCTTTCTGCTACCTATCCATCCAGATGTAGAACTCTCAGTTACCTTTCCAGCACCTTGTCTGGCTGTATACCACTATGCTTTCCACTGTGAGGATAACAGACTACACCTCTGAACTGTACACCAGCCCCGATTACATGCTTTCCTTTATAAGAGTTGCCATGGTGATGGTCTCTTCACAACTATGAAAGCCCTAATTAAGACACATGTCCTTCTTTCTTAGTTTTCACGTTATTACCAACCTTGACACACCTCCAGACTAAGGAGGCCAGGGAATTGATGTGAACAGAAACCTGGCTGTGTGTTCTTCATTCCTCATCCTTGTGCCTGGAACTGGTTCTTGAAAATCATGCCCTATCCCATAAGATCAAATTGCTGTAGAGTAGTCAAATGTTCCACATTTAACTGTGAGCCTGGAAGATGACTCTGGAAGTGCCTGGCTATCTTTCTGAGTGGCTGCTTCAGGGTCTTGTGGGTTTGTCTCTATATCCCTCAATAGGGTTACCATCCCTGATACAACCTAAACATGGGGGATTGTTTTTTTTTTTTTTTGACGACTCTATCCTAAGTCATCTGTCAGAGCGAAGCGTGTCCCCAGCTCAGTGCACAACATGCCTCGTGCCCTTTTCTGAGGTTGCCCTTTTCAAAATTCAGAAGATGGTTAATTGCACATATATTTTTTTCAAATGTCTAACCTGCTTCTGTCTTTTGATGAAAATGGACCGATTATTTGTTGACACATGCTTTTAAGTGGACAAATAAAATTGTGTTTATTTATGGCATGTGGCAATACAGCTTGATATACATGTACTTTGAGGAATAACTAAACCAAGTTAATTAGATTCATGTGCATTACATCACATATTTTGTTTCCTGATGAGATCACAGAAGAATTTGCTGCCTGAACAATTTTCAAGAATATAATACTATAATTACTCTAGTAATATTTTTTAAACAATAGATCTTCTAAATTTTCTCCTGCTTTTTTTTTTTACTAGAATTTTGTGGGTTTTTTTAACCTACATTTCCCCAATCTCCCTTATTCTTAGGTGCCCACCAGTATACTCTATGGATCTACGAACTCAACTATTTATGACTCCACATATGAGGGAAGTTGTATGGCAATCATCTTTTTGTGCCTGGCTCATTTTGCTTAACACAATGGCTCCTCAGTTCCATCCATATTATTGAAAATAATGTCAAGATTTTTTCTTAAGCTGAATAACATTCCGTTGTGAATATATTTTACAGTTTCTTTACCCACTAACCTGTTGATGGACTCAGGTTGATTTCATCTCTTGGTTGCCATGAAACGCTAATAAACTCGTAAGTCCCACGTCTTTGTGTATCAAAGGCACATCTCTTTCTCCTCCCCCAATAGAAATCCTCTTGATTTCTTCCTTCCTTTATCACTTATAAACATGAAACATAATTCCATCCTTTCCAGAAGCCCTGCCATTAGCAAAGAGGAGAAGGGGGAAAAAAGGCAGCCAAGAAGCTTCTCTTTCACATACAGTGTGTGATGCATAGCAGGAACTCAATAAATATTTATTAAAGGAATGATTCTACTCCAAAGATCCCTAGGACTGTGTCCTCATAGTATCAAGTGGAATGGAAAATTAGTTATCAGGTTAACACACATAGAAATGGCTCAACAGTATTGAATGGGATTTTATTCATTTGGACAATAGGAATTCTACCTGGGCTCTAGGGCAAGGTCTGGGGCCCCAGGTGTTTTCTTCATGCCTCATTCAGATGGATAAAGAGCACAGGTTTAGATGATTCAAAACCTTTGCTTAAAACTCTGGCTCTAACATGATTTCCCTACAAGGCTTTAGGGGAGAGACTCCACCTCACTCACCCCTCTCTTTCTCCATCTGAGAAAACGAAGGTAGCAAGGCCTCCTCCACAGAGTGATGGGAAGGAAATGAGGTAAGGAAGCTTAGATTGAACAACCAACTAGCAAACAAAGTTCACGGCTAGAATTGACAGACTGGTTGAAGTTGCTACCCCCAGAACCTTATAAGCTTTGAGCATAGTTCATACCGATTCATATTTTTAAAGAGAGAAAAAAATTTTTATCACAAGAAGGTGGCTGCCATCCACCTCTGTTACATCTATTTTTATAGTGAGACAGTCTAAAATCCAGCCTCACCTTCCCGAGGCCGGGGTTAATTACCTCTGGAGAAAATGGCTCCCCATAACCCTCTGCCGAATAGTTCCATGTATACTTGGAGGCTATTAGCTGACCTACAACTCCAGAAAGTACAATTTTATTTCCCTAAGCCTGTTTGTTGTTTGCCTGGGCATCATAGAAATGGCTGCATGTTACAACTCTTCATGTCCTGGGTATCCATGGTCCAGGAGGAAACCAGCGCTAGTTAGCACCTTTGTGTGGGGTGCTGTGGTTTTTGCAGTGTCCGTTTTCGGCTTTCATCTGTTTGGCCAACATCCCTGGGAAGCGAGTCATAAATGCTAATAAAATTGCAGTTTCTGGTGGAAGATGCAATCCCAGAATATTTGAAAGCTCAGAAACTCTCTGTGCTGTGTAGTACATTGTCTTGTATATTAATACTCTTTTGAGACATATTGGTGGGCTTTTGTTTGTTGTTTTGTTTTTGTTCTTGTTTTTTTTTTTTCTTTTTTGCAACTGTAAATGTCAGTTTAAAGAGCAGCCATCCCAAAGAGGGCAAAGCCTTTGGAGTTTATGTACCCTTGACTTGGGTAACTCGGCCTCACCTTCTGGCTGGGGTATGAAGGATATTACCATTCTCCTTTGGGTTTTGGGTTGCCCTGGTTGTAAGAACTACACAAGTACATAGCTAGCTAGATGTGATGTGAACTGTCAATCTCTCAAGAGCGATATAAATAGGAACACACACAGACATACACACACATGTGTGTGCGCACACACACTGTGCCATGAATTTACATGCTATAGTTTCTTAGAACAATGACTGTGATAAGCTGTGGGAAAAAGAAGGAGGAGGAGGAAGAGCAGGAGGGAGAGGAGAAGGAGGAGGAGGAGGAGGAGGAGGAGGAGGAGGAGGAGGAGGAAAAGAAGAGAAGAAGAAGAGGAGGAAAAGGAAGAGGAAGAGGAAGAGGAAGAAGAAAGAAAAGAAGAGAATAAAGAAAACACAGGGGGAAAGTAATATTTAAAAAACTATTTAATGCTCATTTTCCAAATGAGAAAAAAATTGACTGCAAAAATGTCAGAGGCCTCCTCAGCTCAAGATGCCATCGAAGGGAAGTAACATATACCAGAGTGTCAACAAAAGGCAAGGACACTGTGCACTGTCTGAAGAACGACTTGGTAATACCGTAATTACAGCTCACCTCCCTACGTTAATTTATGTGTTCTGTCTCCCACACAGCCTGATCCCCTCACTGTATCTGTCCCTGCACCCTGGTGTCTGACGCTCCGCTGTAGCGTTTCAGTTCTTGACAGTGTTTCCCATCACAGTGTGAAAATTTTCTATTTTTCCCAGGCCCTTGAGAGCAGCTCTGTCTTTTGTGAGAGGAGGCTTTTAAAGGACAGCTGAAGTGGATAAGAGCGTCTCTGGGCTCGCCAAGGAGGAGGCCGCGCTTGAGCTGCCAACCGCGGCGTTAGCGGCTCCGGCTCAGCTCTGGAATAGCTTAGCTTGTTTGGAGAGGTTTGGCTTAAGCCTATGGAAATAAAAAGACTTTTCAATTCTACCTGTCGCTGGGATGGGCCAGAGTTATCACTCAGGGAGCACAGGGGACCCAGCCAAGAGAAAAAAAACCAAGGAAACTAATTTGAATTGCAGAAGCAAAGTCCCACAGCATAACACTTTCTTAACAAGGCCAGACTAACACAGCTCTTCTGTCTTGGCCTTTTTCCGTTTTCTTGGTTTATTTATGCATGCAATAATGCCATCAGCAGCCAGTTGAACTCATCTCTCCTTGAGACATTTATGCCAAGGTTGGACTTCTGAACGCAGAATTCTGTCCATACGTCAACCAGATCGCTATCTGGGTTAAGTAAGAAGAATGCCGTCAAGTGTGTCAGCCAAGAGAAAGCCGTTATGCAAAATCAATATCGCCTTAAACCCCCAATTACTCTAATTAGGCCGGGAGAGAAGATAACCCATTCTCTGAAGAAGGGGGTGAGTTTATTGCGCTCCTGACTTTTTAAAAATAATCTTTCATTTCGACGGGTCACGACATCGTGGAAGCTCTATCTTCTACCCCTGAGCTGGCTTCCTCTGCCTGGGGAGTTCCAGAAGTCATCATAAGACAGCAGTTAAAGTTGCCATAGAAATTAGAGGCTCACATTAATAGGAGCTCAGACTGGCTCTGTGTGTCAAGCACAGCATAACGCAGTTGTGGCATGAACCAGGTGGTTTATTGTGTAGTTCTGTGGGAAGGAATACACGGAAGCTGTGCTGATGTGATTGCTGGCTTAAGCTGTATAAAAAGAAGAAAATGAGTCTTAATTTCGTCCTGCTGGATAGAGATAACTAACAAATGTCAATGCCTCTGTTAAATATGCTACAGTCAGCCAGGCGATTGAGGCGCACGCCTTAAACCCCAGCACTTGGAATGCAGAGGCAGGCGGATCTCTGTGGGTTCGAGGCCAGCTTGGTCTACAGAGCGAGTTCCAGGACAGGCTCCAAAGCTATACAGAGAAACCCTGTCTCAAAAAAACAAAAAAGAAAAAAAATGCTACTGTCAATGCATGACCACATGCAAATCAAACCTTTGTTTCTGCAGAGGTGTGTTTTCACACGGAGAGATCTATGGGTAGATAAGAAATGGTCCACTTTGTGCCCCCACCCCGAATGCAGACATATACATATAATAGAAAGCCACCTTTTGCTCCAGAAGACAAACCTAATCCAAACCATATGGATAAGCATTAAAGTATGTGTTCTAGCTGTGTTCTCCTGCTGGAACAATGGATATGTTTTCCTATGGAGCCATAGCTTAGTTAAGTGTTAAATGTCTCCAAAATCTAAAAGGAAATAGCGTGCAACAATTTTTTTGGCATAATAGTTTAAGATGATGGAATGAAGTGTTAGCCTGACAGGAGCTTCCAGAAGTGAAAAAGGCACCAGCATGTGTGTATGGATATTAAGAGTGCCAGGCATCTGACCTTGGCCCCAAGCAGGATCAGAAGATATTGCATTAAAGCTAACCATACAGGAGCATTTTTTAAACTGGAAGAGGGCTCCTGTAGGCAGTTCCTGAATGTGCCTAGCTATCACCCTTCCTGGTTTGCCTGTATGTGTGTGATCTCTCCTGGAATACAGTGACTCAATTCCAAGGAATAGAATATGGCAGGAAAGATAGGATCTCAGTCTCAGAATTTATTTACAAAGAAGAGATGACTTCGCTAGACTCTGGGCTCTCTCTGATATTTGCTGCTTGCTCGCTTGCTTGCTTTGATGAAGCCAGCTGCCACATCGGGAGCTGCCTGTGGAGAGACTCAAGTGGCAAGCAACTGAGGGTGGCCTCCAGCCAGCAGCCCAGGAGGAACTTAATCCTGCCAACCACCATGTGACTGAACTTGGAAACTGCTCATTCCCCAGCAGAGAGACTTGAGATGCCTGCAACACAGACAAGCGCTTTCGTTGCCATGTGTGAGTGAGCCCAGAGCCGGAGGACCTAGTTCAGCTGCACCTGAACTCCAGAATTACAGACACAGTGAGAAAACACAGGTTGTCATACAAAGCCTGAGTCTGGTGCTTCTTTACACAGCTATAGATAATGAACACGGCGAAAAGATCAAGATTAATTTGAACCTCAAATTAATATTCCATTGTTAAAGGAATGCAACAGCTTTGTGTGTGCCTGGACATATAGGCAATATAAGAAAAATAACATCAGTCAGCTATTGCCTGGGTGAAATAGGAGAATATTGCCACGTGTGCTGTATGAGAGAAAAGCAATGCACAAAGTCATGATCTCCTTCAGTCAGTTATTGGACAATGTGGGTTGGAAAGCTAAATGATGAAAAAGAAAAATAATGCAGGGCAATGTCTTTCCATTTGAAAGACGATCTTGAGAGATAAGCCAACATGGATGCTGCCGGTTCCCTACCTGTAATCAATGAGGTTCAACTGATGAGAAGTGACTTCGGGGAAGAGCAAGCCAGGTGAGCCACGGATGGCATGGGGCATCACTGAAAGGTCAGGGTAGTGAGAATCATAATAAACACAAGGCTGTATCTGAGATTTCTGTTAGTGTAGAGTAGAAAAGTACTCAGCATTTTTTTCTTTGAATCGGATATTAAATATTTAATCTTCTTGGGGCACGCAGTCCTGATTTTGACATTTGAAAGCAGACATAGACCACACAAAAATGAACAAGTATGTCTGAACTCCAATAAACTTTCATGTACAGAAGTAGGATGCAGGATCTGGTTTTCTGCCTACCCTGTGTAGAGAACAAAGTAATCTGCAGAATAATACATCCCAAACGAAACAAACCCACAATGAAAGGCCAGAAGCAACATCCCTGAGCCAATGAGTAGGCAAAGGAGAAGCGAGCACTGCAGGATCAGGACTGGACAGAACGGCCCAGACGGCTCCTCCTTCTGACCTTTGATCAGTGTTCAGACAAGCATGAAAAACTGAGGGAGCATGGAGACCACAGAGAGTCTCAGAGTGAACACAAAAGGAGCTGGACGGAGGACAAAGGACTAACTTGACTCAAAGGAAAATACCATGTGGTCAAGCCCACAACTCTGAACTAATGTGAAGTGTCCTTCTTCGGGGATGGGTAGGGCAGGATACTGGCCAGATGCCGCCTCAAAGCAATCGGAGGCTCACACAGGATTCTGTCTCCAGTTCAGTTTGCAGCAGGCAGTGACTTCTCGTATATCCCCACCTCCTTCAACCCCGGGGTTCAGGCTCACCAGAAATGCATTTATTGATATTTTACATGGTGAATTTGTTTCTAAATGTCTTCATAGAATTCAAAGGAGCAGTTTGATCGGAGAGATTCCATTTATACTCAAAGAATAAGGCCGTAATTCATGTTTTATGCCTTTCTGCCCAGTCTGACAAATGGAACTCGAATTGTCATTCTTTGTTCAGAGGCAAACACCATCCTGAAATTGTTTGTTCCCATTGTTTAAAATAATTCTGCTTCTGGATGGTTTCTCTATCTTGGGGAAAACAATATATGTTTAAGAAATTGAAAGTCAAATTATTTCCATTGAAATAGTTTTCTTTCAGAGAAACATTGTTTCGTATGAAAGGAGGATGTCTCAATACTTCCTATAATATTTTTCATACAACGCAAGATGGGATATAAGATACCTGGGAAAACTTGATCCTAGTTTCAACTTGGAAATTAATTATCATGTATCATCTTTTGGAGAAGTATCTAATTTTATTTTATTTATTAGCTCATCTTTAAAGAGAAAAAAAGAGATACTAATTTATGTTCTGGCTATATCATAGAATGCTCTAAGAAACAGGTGAGCTAAAACATGCAAATAGGAAGTAAAAAAATTTTAAATCCTGTATTTTAAACATCACTCACTAAAATACAGGATTTAAAATTTTATTGTATTCTAACTTAATATCAGTACTGTTTAATGTATGCAGAAACAAAAGCAAGTCAGACACGATTCTCTTCTCGCCTCTCTTTGTTCCTCTTCAGTTGGTGTAACAAAATGGGTGAGGCAGTATACTTCATAAAAGATAAAAAGAAATGTATGTAGCTCAATAGCTGCTGTGGTCCAAGAGTTCAGTATCAGAATGTATTGGGCTCTGGTTGTGACCTCATGATGGATGCCATCACAGGTTAAAGAGCTCCTCCCATGAGAGCACTGAGCAGCAGCAGAGAAGGAATTCAAGGAAAGCACCAGATTACTTTATAACGACCATCCTCTCATGACTGACTCTACTGCTTGAATGCGGCATCAGCCCTTCCTGAAGGCAGGTCCCCACCATCTAAGAATCTTCCGCTTAGGCTCCACCTTTTAAAGTTCGACCACTCCAACACCAGCACATTCCCGGACCAAGATTCAAGGACAGGAACTTTGGGCTGGGGAGTGCACTCCCACTGTATCCAAACCAAAGCACCTCCAAAAGTTAAATGCATTTAATGTCAGATACAGTAACTGACACATTTTTAGACTGATTTACTTCTATGCTTACTCTGTCTCTCTCCTGTAACCTTTATGATATGATTACAGTCATTGCTTCTATTTTAAGGGGCCAAAATTAACAAAAAGGAAAGGTAAATCTTGGATTCCTGTGAAACATCCCGCTGACAATGCTGAAGCAGCCATTTATGTTGGGTTTCATGGTCTGAGTTGAGGAGGATGACTGAGCAGGTCTCTTCCTCAAGAAACAGGTTCCCCCAGATACGAACTCGGGTTGCTGGAGTTAACCAGAGTGTTAACCATTACACCACGGGACTGGGTGACTTGGATTCAAAGACCTATCTAAAAAGGGGCTGAGACAAGATCCAAGCTAGAAGATCTATTCCTACAGTGTGTGGTCCAACATGACACCGTGATTCTGGCATTGATGTGATAATTTATTGTAGAACATAATCAGAACAATGAAAGTAGAGATGACTAGGAAAAATAATTTTTCCCTAAGTAATATTTCTGTAATTGGTGTTTATCAATATGCAAGAGATACAGAAAATCTACCACTTAAATATATTTATTTGTGTGAAAAGTATGTGTATTTTCCAGAGTAAAATAGAATTTCATGTAAAATGAAATTCTTAATGTTCCTGCTTTTCTGCATCTTTTTCTGCTGTCGGCTTTATAAGACATCATTGGAGTCTTGTATCTTTTTCTGTGTTTGTAGGAGCTTTTATTTTGGGGTGAAGAAAGCACTGCCTACACAAACACTGCTGGGAAGAACACAGCACTTAATATTTTTTCAGAGGATTGCAACTAGTCTTTGAAAATACATCAAAACCCTGAAAAATGGCTGTTTCTAAATGATTAGTTGTAGTAAAGAGAAGAACACCACATCAACTGAACTCTCCGTCCTTGATGAATTTGTTTCTCAGGCTAAACCCATCTCATACTTTAGATGTTATCCATATAAGACTTTGCTATATCCAGCTTTGGCCTTTTAGAAAATACCAGTTCATAGGAACCATTTAGCTACCTCAAATGTTGACATATTTCACTGTGCAATATGAAGTGCCACATCTACAAATATCATTTTTATCTTCTCACAAGTTGACCCACAGTGGTCCTACAACATTCTTAGAATTCTGATGTTGATTTTAAAGCTCAAATGTGATCAATAGTAAATACTGTCATTGTTTTCCTTAAAATGGTAGCATTATTAGAGTGGCCCATCTTTCTGGTTTGACCCTTATTGAGGGGCTCCCAAGAAATTGCTGAAGTTTCAATACTAATGCCAGGGAAATATTCAGAGACATTCAGAAAACATATACCAACTCCCAAATCAACAGACCTTTAGCTTCTCCATTGATCATTCTCTTAGGTGAAAAAATGATGTTCCATGACAAAAACCCCTAAATGACCTGGTAACTTTGGGAGAGATTCCTTCAGGACAATGGTCTCCATTTGGTATGAATTAATTGTACTTTCTATTTATAGTTTACTGCAGAGAATACAAGAAGGACTTATACTCAAGGGTCAGTGTTAATAAAACATTAATTTTGATGGTTCCATCAAAGTTAATTTTAAAACAAATGGCTTTTCATTTTCTTTTTAAACACAAGTACAAAGAAGTGCAGAATGTGATGAACCCACTCATGGTCCGGTGTCACTGGACCCATGCTAAGCTTGTTGGATCACTGAGTGAAGTGATACTATTGGGGATCAGTAGAATTTGCAAAGAAAAGCTAATAATTCTTTTCTAGGCTACTAAGATAGTTTTGACCTCAGGTACCCAATATCTCCAGGAGTCTGAGAACCAGATCTTAGAAAGTCGTTTCTTGGTAACATAAGTCTCTCAGAAACTGTTTCTCTTGTCAGAATTAGTTCCAACATTTATCACCTTGTGACTACATCTTCCCCTCCTCTCCATATGTCCTGCCAAGGTTTGGAGAATTGCTTGTTATAAATTCACAACGCATATAAACTTTGAGTGCTCCCTCGCTGGGGGCGATGAAATGAAGACTTTGTCTGAATAGCTACATACATTTCCTATCAGGAATTGGTAGTTCTTGGAATAAGGAATCTTAATTGCCAAATTACTGGGACTCTGAAACATCATCGAAAAGAATGCCTGAGTGCATTTGTGAAGGACTACGTATTCCAGATAAGTTAGCTGAGGTTTGAAGACCCCTTTGGATGTGGGTGGCACCATTCCATGGGCTGAGGTTCAAGACTAAATACAAAGGAGAAGGCGAGTGGATTCAAGTATTCATCACTGCTCCCTGTCTGTGAACACCACGTGACCACCCATTTCCTGATCCTGCTGCCATACCTTCCCTGACATGTGGCTCATGGACTATATATCCCCAAATAAACAAATGAACAGAAACAGTACCTGCCCCCAAAATTCCCACCTTTCTCCCTTTATGTTGCCTCTGCCAGGTATCTTGTTGTTCTGAGAAAAGAGACTAGTATCTGTACCTTCCTAAGTGAGTCTACCTCCCATGATTCCCACACGTTATTCCTATTCCACTCTTTAAGAGAGGAGGGAGCACAGAACAGGATTCAATCTCTGGTGTACGACACCCCGCTGCATTATTGTAACATCCTTTAACATCTGAACAAGCAATTGGCCCAATCAAGGACCAAGATGAGTGGTGAGAGAGAGAGAAGTCAGGAACCGTTTTCAAATGAATGAAAGTTTAGTTTTCCTTACTGTAGATAGTCACGTCCTTCATTTTGGACTATGCCAAGTGCTTTGAGACCAAAGGTCCCAGCCAGCTATCTCAATTGGAATTCTAAAAATAAGAGTGACGCCGTGTCTTCTCGAGGTCTCTGCATGAGAAAAAGCTGTGCAGTGGGAAGCGAATGACAAGGCGTTTTCCTCAAGGAGAGCTGCCCAGGGCTCTTCAATGTCAGAGCATCGGCCATGGGCATCTGAAGAATGAATCCAATACAACGGTGATGTGTTGCTGCAGTAGGGTGCATGAGCCACAGGTACGAAAAGAAATCCAAAGTGAGATTGCCAGGTACTTTTATTCCTTGGAGGCAGGCATCCCTGCGCTTTAGAGTAAAAAACGTAAGCCAGAATTAATTATCTATACACGTGTACTTTTTGCTTGCATGGCTCTTACAGCTCATTGAGCCTTTAGCATGTACCAGCTCTGTCTCTTTATGGTACCCATGAAGTGGGCTTTGGTGATTTTTTTCTTTGCTTGCTTGCTTTTCTGTTTGATCTAAAGAAGCCAAGGCCACAAAAATTGTATGAGGTTCAACTACACTCAGTGACCGTCTCAAGTCGGTGCAGTCCAATCTGCGTCTAAAAGATGCCAACAGCCTCCTAGAAGCTTTAATGATAATTAAGGAGAAAGTGGGTTTGGAAATTTAAGTGTCTTAGATAAAAAAAAAATTTACCCCCTTCACTAGTCTATTGGTAAGGCAGCATCCTTCTCTTCTCTTCACTGTATTCTAGGAGCTAAAAGCCCACAGGTGTATATTTCTCAGCACTCCTTGCCAGGGCAGTGCTGAGTTGCTGAGGGTTGCTAAGGGGATAATAGAATAGAGGCAGAAATGCTTTTCTTGTTTCTTGGGTCAAAATGTCAGATTCAGCTACAGTGAGTGTGAGGCTCGCAGCTACCCATAGCTGGTTTTCAGTTTTGCACCTTACCTGGTGTCTTCCCCATCACGTTTTGCCAGTGGTCGCCTGCAATTATGCAACCCTCTGACTCTCTGAGAGCTCACAGATGAACCTGAGAATGCTACAGACTTGACACACCTGTGACCTTCAACCCTCAGCGTGGGGTCCTTAACATCTACAGCTCCTAAACTAATTTCTCTCCACATACCTGGAATTGTTGGCAGTTCTCTGCAAAGTACTATTGGTTCATTTGGTCCACTCCATTAGAAGAAGGACGGTGAGCTGGCAAAGGAGGCATGAGAAAGTGTGTTAAAGCAACAGCAGAGCAAGAAACACTCTTTGGTAAGTGGACGTGTGATTCAGAAGTGGAAACAGCTATCTGAGGGAATGAAAACCCAAGTGCAAATGGGTGGGGTGATGAAGTGATATTGCCCTGCAGGATCGAGGAAGAGAAAAACGCTAGGTAGATTTGACATTGGTAGTCTGGGAGAGGGGAGAAAAAGTGAACTAATGGAATAGTCAAGTGTATTTTGAAATGGGGAACCTTTTTCCGTAAAGAACCATACATGAATCTACACCAGCAGCTGTAGCAGGATGCCTGAAGAATAGAAATCTGTTTCTCATAGTTCTAGAAACTGAAAGGTCCCAAATCATGGTATCATGGTGCTGGCAGACAGTGTGTGATAGTGTCATCTCAGGGTGACCTCACATATGGAGTAAGAGACAAAGCAGAGGTTCTCAGATAAGGTGCCACCCCCTCCATGAAGGTTCTGCCTCTATGACAGAATTAACTGTCAATGGAATCATTTCTTAAAACTGTCACTTGGTGGTAGAGCTTTCAGTCCATGAATTAGGAGTAAATGCAAGCATCGAGACCATAAGAGAACTATAACTATAAATTCTTCAACTCCATCAAAGACCTCGGAAGGATATTATATTACCTAATTAACAGGAAGTGCATTGTAAGCCAATTCCAAAACTCTAGAATTGACAGAGACATTTTGCTAACTGGACAGTCACCCAAAGTTTTTCTGTAGCATTGAGGCATCCATCTTCAGCCTACAGGCCCATAGTATCCAGCAGACATTTTATGAAGCAGGAAATTTAAAAAACAGGTCAGTCATTTTCTTCTGTATCATGCAGACTGTTTCGCAGATTCTTTCATGAAGCAGGAACCCCAAAGGATCATCTCACCTTTAGGCAAGTTCAGCAGTCATTTTTTTTTGAGGGCTCTTCATGTCCAGTTTATGCAACAGTCCAGGCAAGAGCAGTTTCTTGCCCAAATGGCTAACCAACTCCATAAGGATCCTCTTCGATGCCCATCTTCCTCAGTAAGTAGCTTGGTGCTGCCAGGAGCAGAGGTGTCTCATTGTCATGAAAAGCCCTAAGTTATTAAAACATTTTAAATGCCATATACTGTAGTCTTTGAAAGATATGAAGAATGCCTATCTGAAATATATCTATGCACATCTAGGAAAATCCTATGGAGTGTTTACAATACCCAAAAGCCAAAATTGAAAGTTTTGTCTAAGTGGAAAAGTACTGGCATTGTACTTTGTAGCCCTGCTGTGTATCCCTATCCCTAGCTTAAACCTATACCTATCTCTATTCCTAACCCTAACCCTATCTCTATCCCTAACTCTACACCTTCCTCTAGTACTATCCCTCTTTCCCTAACCCTAGCACTAACCCTAATGCTATCGCTTTCCCTATCCTCAACCCTATATATACCCTTATCCCCAATCCTACCCTACCCCTACACTGACCAAGATTTAGAGCCCCTATTCCTACCCCATCCCTGCCCATCCCTTTTAGTAACCCTATCCCTACATATCCCTGTTGCTATCCCTCACCCTGTTTCTATTCCTCTTTCTCCATTCTCCGTTTCTATGCAGTGAGTATACTGGCTCTGCCATTTGCTTCCATTGTGATGCACACCCTCACCCTAGTCCTAGAAATATATATTTCGATTGATTCTCAGAGGAATTTCTTAGATGAGACTGACAGTGAGTTGGGGGACTGGAGGAAGCAGACTAGCACCCCCAAAGCAAGCCTCGGTTGTCTGTGGAAGGCCTGGATAGAAGAAAATGTCTGAGTGAGGGAGAACTTGCCATTGCTGTGTTAGATCTATGGTTGCAGGCAATGGTTTTCTCCTGGGTTTGAACTTGAACTTACACAGTATTCTTCCCCATGCTTCCAGATGGCCAGGAGCAGACCTTCAAATTAAATTATAAAATTATGCAAGCAAATGCTTTAAAATAAATATCTGTATTTATTTCTGCAGCATTAAATTTATCTGTATGTTTTCTATTGCAATCTGTTTCTTCCTTTTTGCACAGACTGTGTGCTTTGTGCTCATTTGCCCATGTGGTGGGGGGGGGCTACAAGTTTATGTAGGGTGTCTTTATGGCTCTTCATTTTGATTATCTCTTACTGAACCAGCTAGACTGGCTGGCCAGCAAGTTCTTCATGGGTGGGTTAGTCTCTACCACCCTCATTCCAGTGCTGGCATTACAAATGGGGAACACCACACCAAGATTTTACATGTGTACTAGGGTCTGGTCTCAGGTCCTTGTCTTTATACAATAGGCATGTTATCCATTGAGTTAAGAATTCTGCTTCTTTATGATCTCATGCAGGGCAATATTTTCCTCATTTGGGTTTCTGATGAAAGTTTTTTTTTCATTTATTTTGCATAGCAATCATGGTTTTCCTTCCCTCCTCTCTTTCCATTCTCTCTCTCACCACCTCCCACCCCTCCATCCACTCCTCCTGTATTCAGAAAGGGGCAAGCCTCCAATGGGAGTCAACAAAGCATAGCATATCAAGTTGAGGCACAATCAAGCTCCTCATTCTGCATCAAGACTGGGCAAGGCATCCCAGAATGAGGAATAAGTTACAAAAAGCCAGTTTATGTACCAGGGACAGGTCCTGATCTCACTGCTAGGAACACCACAAACAGACCAAGCTGCACAACTGTCACCCACATGCAGAGGGCCTAGGTTGGTCCCATGCAGGCTCCCTAGGTGTTGATCCAGAGTCTGTGAATGCCCATAAAACTGGGTCAGCTGTCTCTGTGGGTTTCCCTGTCATGATCTTGACCCCCTTGTTCATACAATCCCTCCTCCCTCTCTTCAACTGGACTCTTAGAGCTTGACCCAGTGTTTGACTGTGGATCTTTGCATCTGCCTCCATCCGTTACTGGATGAAGGCTCTCTGATGACAATTAGAGTAGTCACCAATATAAGTCATCTACTTGAATCATAATTGATAGAATACAGACCATTGTCCCATACCAATAATAGGCTTTTATCAAAAGTCTATTCTGAGGCTAAAATGTGGTAACATACATAATCTATTGTTTAACAACATATTTAGTACTGAGTCAGAGGTCAAATGATTACCAAAGATTATTTAATAGGTTAGTAGAGATGGAAATTCATTGGGGGGGCCTGACAGCTCAAGTCAGATCCTCCTACTTTATTTACATGCTTATGTTCAAAGAGCACCTGCTGATATGGCTAAGTGAGGAAGGATCCTCTGGTACAGCCTGAAAGCAAACACCCTTTGCTGCAGGATCTGATTTGATGGCACATTTTTAATGAGGGAAGGGAAGTTTCATTGGGCACAAACAGTTCCTATCCTTCCTCTGCTAGTCATTGGAATAAGGTTATCCCCTAAAGAAAGTCTGCAATCTTAAGACTTGGACTCCTTTTAATTAATCTCTGAATGGTTAGTGACCAGCCTTCTAGGGGTTAGGGTGAGACTGTGGGCATGGCAAGTGGAAGTCTCTATGGAGTGAGATGCCACTGGCTACAGAAACTATTAGATACCAGGCATCCAGGATAATTATTCATAATTGCCTAACATAATCTCAGACTGGCACTGAGATGAAAGTTGAATTGTAATATTATAAAAGATGAATTTATTTTTTATAGAGGAGGTACAATGGCCTAGAAGTATTTACAAAATATTTAAGATGATTCATGATTTTCAAAGTGATCATCTACCCATAGGTGTGGCATCATGGGGATTCTCATGATTAACACTGGACTAGTGACCCGAGCCTCCAGTCAGTGTCTTAGAGTATACATGCTATTACTAACACAACAGTAGTGTAGGCTGCTGATTTATAATTTGTATTAGTAGTATATATTCATCCTTTTTATGAGTGTGTACCTTGGTCACACAGCTACCAAGTGTCCTCATTTATTTGAGGTAATCCTCGGTTCTTATTTCCAACTACGAATTGCCTTCTGAGGCTAAGTAACCCAAGAAGCTCGACCTCTTATGAGACAGTGACAAACAAAGGTAATTTGCTTCTGGATAAAACCCCAAATCTTTCATCTAGTTCCAAGCATTGCACATTTCCTGGAATGTAGGGCACAGCTTATCAGAGTTCTGGGCAGCTGTGCGGAGTACAGGCTTGCTATTCTGATATGATGAAGGGTAGCGCAGACCCAATTCTGCTGCTGATTGCAAGAGTCTCTTTATCCTCACTCCTGGTCAAATGAGTGCTTTGAAGACGGTGGAAGCATTTTAAATAGATTTTTAAAAATCTCCTGTGTCTGCATGTGTGTCTTAGAAATAGTAAATCCATCCTCCATATTATAATAAAATAAAATGCATAGATTTCTTGCTCTTATCTTTCTTGATGGAGGCCTAGAGGAGAAAGGACTCAATTCTCTTAGAGTGTCTTTCCACACAATGAAAGTGTGCTCTCTTCCATGGATATACATATACAAGCATAGGCACGTGCATAAACATACTCAAATAAATAATTTTCCATTAGGTTTTCAGAAACTCACTTTCCTTGGCTATGTGTCAAGGGCTAAAACAGTGTAAAGAGTAATATGTTTGGGCAGTGTATTGGTTTAGCCTCCATTCCTATAGCAAAGTACCAGTTGCTGGGTAGTATATAAAGAAACGTGCTTAGGATTTGGTAAAGGTGACCCTGTCATACTGGATAGAGAAGTGTGTAAGATGGAAAGATCAGAGGATAAGGCAGGAAGCCAGAGAGCAAGCATTCCATGGCTCAGGCTCACTCTTCTGTAAGAACTCCCTGAGAAGGCCTAAGCCCTGAGTTCCATGAATGAACTAACCCCGGAGTACCGGGAGAACAAATCTAATTTCTTCCGAGGATCCCACCTTGAATGCCCCAATCACTCCCCACTAGAATCCACTTTTAAGGCTCCTTCTTTCTCTCTAACCACCATATGGAAGACTACACTACCAGGACATGAAAGCTTGGAGGTCAAACCCAAATCATAGCCAACAAGAATGGTCGAAGGGAGGCAAAGCAACCAAAGATGAGACTGTGGTTTGCAATCCAAAGAGAGTATTGATGATGAGGCTAAGCAAGTTGCTCTGAGAATCTGCTTTTTTTTTTCAGTTAAAAACACTGGGAAATTTTAATAACTAATTTTATGTGTCAGGTAGCCCAGCCATTAGATGACCAAGTCTTTGATTAAGCGTTATCTATAGCAGGGATGGGAGAGATGGAGATTCTGGGGAAGTTGAACACACCTATTTTTATAGCTGAGTCTCTGAAGAATCAATCCAAATTGTTTAAATTAGGGGAGGAACTATGAGAGGGGGCAAAAGCAAATTGGAAAGAAAGGGAAAAAGGAAAGAAGGGAAGGAGTAGAGAGGGAAAGTGGAGGCAAGGAGGAAGAAGAACTGGAAGAAGCTTAACGATTCTCACAGTAGGCAAGGTTCTAGAAAGAGGGCATGTAGATATATTAACACTGTGCTTTTCTAGAAGTAGTTCACAGAGTGGGAAAGGCGCCATCGTGAGAGCCTCTGGGTCTATTGAGAGGGACCCACTATTTTGGGACCCTGGATATTCACAGGAAAGGCTTTCAGGAGGAGGAGATGTCTGTAAGGGACTCTGAAGTGTGGCAGCAACGACAAGAATGTCAGGGGACTCCATAGGTTTAGGTGTCTCCAGTGACCATAAATTTATTCTGACAGTGTGAATAATTCATCGGGTGGAACTACTCTTCCAGATAGAATCCTTGGACAGACATGAATTGAGTTCTGCTGGAGGAGAGGACTGGGTTACATTGGTCCTGTATACAACAAGAACACAAAGGGTAGACCAGGGCAAGTTAACAGGTTAGCAGGGCATTGCTGAGTCCATACCAAAGAGACAGGGTAGGAGGGGAGAGTAGGGTCCAGGGCAGACCACACAGGGCCACTTGAGCACTGAGAGACACCTTCTGGATTCAAATAGCATCAAGAGCAGGGGTTGGCACTGTACTGAGCAGTGGAAAGCCACCTGGCTCCACGGTCCCATACCTGAGTTGAGGGTGGGAACGCCCAGAAACAGGCAGGGGAGCTTTCCCACGTGACCGTCTCTTACCATTTTCTCAACATTGCTATTTCGTAAGTTTGTTATTTCTGTCTGTTTCCTTTGTTTTTGCTCAGTCCCTGGAAACTACAAGCATACCCAAAGAAGACCTTTGGAACTCAGCCCACTTCTGCTGAGGTTAGTGGAGCTGACATATCTAGAAAACATGCATTTCTAGAAATCATACATATAGTTGATTTCAGTAACTCTCTTATCTGCTAATGTGTTTTATCATAATCAAGGCCCTCACTCACAGGACTCCCCAGGGCACTAGGTCCTTGGTTTGACTTTCTTGCAAGGGAAGCTAAGAAAGACAGAACACAAAACAGTCCACTCGAAGAATAGCCACATTTTCTGTAAGCATGTGTAACCTGTTGTTTTTCACTCCCAAGATATTTAGCGGTGCTTACGTCATGCCAGCCTTAGATCTAGGCCCTTGGAGGTAAAGCGAGACGAGCAGGAAACCCGGATACAACTCCCAGCCTGCCTAGGACCTCCATTCTAGTTGGCAGAGGTACCCTACACACAGGTAAACAATTAACGGCAATCACATAACAGGCAGCGTGTAAAAGAGCATCGCCTAGTGACAATCAGCTGCCTGCATTTGTTTAAGTACATGCTAGGGCAGTCACCCAACAATGAAATCGCCTAATGACACACATCTCAAAACTCATCTCACTGAGACGCAACGCCTAACTGTGAGCAGTATGTCAGCTGCATATGTGCTGGAAAGGAAAATGAGGCGAGGTATGGATGGGCAAGGCTGAAGCGAGAGATAGGGCAAAAGAAGATGAAGTAGGCTGGGAAGGTCGTGAGCAACTGACGAAGAGCGGATTTTCAAGGTTCTACACCGTCCTGTTCCCGTGCCCCCCTGTGTATGTATGTGTGCGTGCGTGCGTGTGTGTGTGTGTGTGTGTGTGTGTGTGTGTGTGTGCAGGGATATCCACATGCATGTATATGTATGTGAAAGCAAGAGGATGACTTTGGACTCGGTTCCTCATGCTGTGTACCATTTGTTTCGATCGATTGTTTTTGTTTCTTTGCTTGCTTGCTTGCTTGCTTGCTTGCTTGCTTGCTTGCTTGCTTGCTTGCTTTGAGATAAAGTCTCTCACTGGCCTGGGACTCACCAAGGAGACCAGGCTGGTGAGCTAGCAAACCCTAGAGAGCAGCTGACTCTGCATTACTCTGATTGCAATGAGGTTTGACTAATTATTTATTTTATGTTGGTTCTAGGGCTCCAACTCACGTTCTCAATCTTGCAAGGCAAAGACTTTACCAGCTAAGCTACCTCTCCAAACCCTTTGGGGTGTATTTTAAGTATTTGTCTCTTATTGTTGACTTCTAGATGTTCATTGTATGTTCAGGATATTTAACTCTTACCAGATAGATAAGTAGCGAATGTTGTCTGTATGGAGAAGCCTTAAAAAAAAAAAAACAGGTTTGCCAAAGGGTAGGAAAGTATAATAAAAGAGAGTGTGGGGGAAGGGGCCACACTTCCTTGAGACTGAATAAGAGAAAGTTGTTCAGTGCAGATTTTAGTCTGTAAATCTGAGGGATACTTAGGTATACAGATTAGAAGGGAAAAAGGATACAACAGCAACGAAAAGATGGTTGAGAGGGTAGCTGGCATAGTCAGGGTCCTGGGAGGCAAGTGGAGAACCCAGCTGGGATGCTGAGCTCTCTCCGATGCTAAGGACTGGTACTTCCTGATTTCAAAAGGGTCCTGACCAAGTCACTCCCTGTTCTCTCTACCATCCTTGGGAAAGTAAGAAGACACTTGGATAAGTGTGCTCAGCATCCCTAAATGCTGAATTTCTCCCTTATCATCCCAGCGCCTCACCAAGCAGCTATTCATCGCCAGAGCAGCCCCAAAGGACAGCAGAAAGCCTCTGCCTGTCCATTACAAAGGCAAAAATCAAACAGCTCCTAAAAGCCCCAAGATTCTCCCTGACTGTCAGTTTCCACAACTCTTTGGGAGCAACAAAGACATACTGGTTCTAATAGAGGGATCCTGGAACTTTTATTTTGATAAGGCTACCTCTACAACTCTATGTATTTGTTCCTAGTCTGCTCAAGGTTATGCCATGAATATTCATTTTCTGAAACTCACAGCCAAAAGACCTTGGCCAGTTGTTCCTGCAAGATCAGCTTTGAGTTGCCTCCAGAAAGATAATCTGTAATCAAGAAAATTGAGAATCATACCCTCCAATTATCCCACTCTTGGACTCTGGGTATTTATTATCCCATTAAAAGACCTGAGAAGTTCTGAAAAAAAAAAAAAGAAACAAATTTAGCATGATTAAACCAAGTTTAAACAAACAAGCACGCCAACCAACAAAAATCCACCTCATTTAATCCCAGAGTGTGTGGTTCCAGGGTAGCAGCTGTCAACCTCCCAAGGATGAGAATCTGAGAGAATGTATTTTGAGAAATGCTGATCAGAATGGACAATTTCTCCTCCTCCAGATATGCTCCCTTTCATCAGATCCGGCTCACAAATCTCAGAAGAAAGGCCTAGTCATCTCGGTGGATGTTCAACTTGCCCCTGCTGTTCCCTTTCTTCTTGCTTTTCTAGGAAGTGTGTAGAGTGATGTGTCCATGACTGGCATTCCAAAGAACCCAGCTACTTAATAAAAGCTAGGATATAATGATATATCATATGTGCACATACAACCATATACACACATACATGCATATACATGTGTTACTCCTGTCATTGTCATTCTTACTATAATCGGCTCAGTTTCTTTCTACTGCTCCCATTTCCAATGCCCCTCCTGCGATTTTATGGACATTTCCCGATGTCGTGGGGGTTTTCGAACAGAGACAGCTCCTACGGGTGTGTAAAATGGGCCCCAGGGGTGTGGAAAGGGCTGCAAATTGGGCCCCATGTGAACACACAGGCTGGCAGCAAGGTGGTTGGTGGTGGCAGACCGCCAGCCCGCTTGCTTGCCTGCGCTTACAGGGAAATGGACAGTTGGCTTGTAATGAGGTGGTCTGATAACCTGTGCCGTCTTACCTGCTGCTCTGATCCCGAGCATCTCTGTGATTATCAGGAGGGGACTCGGTGCACATTACTACTGCGTGTTGAACAAGCATGATAGCCTCGGACAGCAGATGCCCAAATAGCGGCGGAATGTTAATGAGCACAAATGTTTGCGTGTCTGACAAAGCATAGCAAAACCTCCTTTAAGCGGTGCCTTTCCTTTTGATCGATGCCAGCGGGTCTGGAACATACGATTCCCATCAGACGAACAGGCAGACAATGAGCAGAACATGAGGAAAGATTCCGAAAAGTAGGAATTGGAATTCCCATTTTAAGGGACCGCACTGAGTTCCTTATTCACGCTCAAGAATCAGAATCACACTGTTGTTTACGTTTCGAAGTCAGAATCTCATAGCAGGGGGTGGGGGGAAGATAACAGGAAAAGACAGTGTCGTCTGGGCATATTTCAGAAGAAAGGGAGAGACTAAACCTAAAAATAACAGAGCGGATGTCTGGTTAGAAGCTGTCAGCACAGACAACTCCTGCAAGGGTCAGGAGAAGGAAATGAGGAAGAAGGTGAAGTCGTTAAGACAGGGGAAATGCATAAGCTCGGCATGCACACCTGTGGTAAATATAGAGCCGGTGATCCAAACCGGAGCAGTCAGAGAGAACTGTGCCTGCTTCACGGAGACTGATATCTGTGTTGCTACACTGCCTTTCCATCAGGGAGTCATTGCTAACTGATAACAAGCCTGCGGCTCCCTTAGCCGCTAGTCTTTCAGGTAGCCACTTCACGCCAACTTGGATATAACCTTTCAAGACCCAAATTCTTCAGCTGCACCCAGGAAGGAAGCAAATGTGAAGTAGCTCCCAGTTGCTAGAGTCCTGCCAGGGTGCACAGCAAGACATAAAAGAGAGAAAGAGAACTATAGCAGATAAAAAGTTTTAATGATCGTTCAAAGCCTCCGAATGAGAAGCTAAATTAAATAAAAGGAGGGCAGGTGAAAAACATTTGGCTTAAACAGTGAGAGATCGTCAAGGAGGTTACTGCTTGCTCCTCACGTGCTGTGGCTAGCTCCAAAGTCCACACAGGAGAGGGGCTGCCGCTGTCGGGGCTCTGCAGCAAAGGCAGATGGGTTCCATGCACAGGAAACAAGGCCAAAAATACAAGTGAGGAAACCAGCTCACACTTAGGCAGCAATTGATGATCAAGGAAGGATTATTTCAATAAATAGGAAGAGCAAGACTATGCTTAAGACTCTATGGACAGAATCCCCCGAGACCAAAGGTCTATTTCATAATTGCAACAGGAAGAGATGGGAAAATTCCAGAGAAAACCTGCAGGGGCCCAGTTGAGTGACAGGAAGTCAGAGGAGATTAATAAGCGCCCAGACATAGCCTCACAAATCAGACTTCTCCGAGTGGAAGGAAAAAAAAAAAAAAACGCAAGCTGTCTGCGAATCAGAAATGGGCAGGGGATCAATAAAAACGAGGGCCAGCGAATTCAAAGTGGGCATTCCAAATAGAGGAAGGGGCACACAACCTCTTAGACAGGTGGGCTACCAACCGGGAGCTCACGTCACCCACCCACAGTGGCTCTGCCAGGCTGTGCACTTTTATCTACAGGTTCTGCTTTAGCATTAAAACCTTCTGCTATTCCTCTCATGTGCTCGTACCCACCCCATTTCCCCTGGCTGCATCGGAGCTGCAGGGGTGGGATACAGCAGGGCAGACAAGGGCCTGGCTCAGGCAGCCCAAGCTCTGACTCTTAACTGCGCTCTTCATTTACAGGGACGGTTTCCATCTTTTCTAAATGCCATGATGTGAGCACAGTAAGCAGGGGCAGGAAAGGCCCCGCACCTCATACTCACAGTGCCTTTACGAAACCCGGGTGCTATTAAAAAGAAAGGGGATGCTATTCTTTAGTTCTTCTCCAGACCACTACCCCAAGTGCTTTATTTAGTTATTTGCTTGGCATTGGAAATAAAATATGTTGATTTCAGCTTCTGGCCTTAAAAAGAATATCAGTATTAAGATTCTTTCTTTCTTTAGGGAAAATTAGAAGCAAGCACGGGATAGAAACAACCTGTTTTCAGACATTGATCCACACACAGCATAGGATTGTCGTGGTTAATAAAGAAAGCAATAGAGGTAAGCCATATTTTTCCTCTGAGGGTGTTTTCTTGATAAAGAAAGGGTCCGGGAGGAGTGTTATTCTTTTGGTCCCTGCCCTAGCCACGCCCACTCCCATAACCTCTGACCCGCCCATCGCCATCTTGGGACCCTTCCTCTCTTTCTGCTTCCTTAGCGTGTGCACGCGTTTTCTCTGTCTCTCTCTTCTTTTATCTCTCCCCTCTCCTTTTATCTCTTTTCTCTTTCTTTCTCCCCCTTCCTTAATAAATACTTATGGCTATTTCCTGCGTTTACGCATCTGTTACCTGCCGCCACTGTGGGCCAAGGAAGCGTGCCCTCCTGCAGCCGCTTTCCCATGGCGGGCGGAGCCCGCCCGGGGACCATTTGTAGCCGCTCTAATCGTTTTTTTTTTAAAGAATAACAAGGAGGAACCTGAGAAGTGTGTCCCAGACCAGAAATTCTGAGATAAGGAAACACAGATCAAAGTTTAGGGAAAGCTTAGGCGACTAGAATTTAGGGGCAGAATACCAGAAATCGTGGAGCAAAATGGGTCCTAAAAGCATCATACAGGTGAGGCCGGTGTTCAGTAAAAGTCCCGTCTGCACAGGAGCAAGATGAAAGCCTCCGAAATAAGCAAAGGGAAACCCTCAGAGCCAAAGTAATTCTGGCGAGTGACAAGTTAACACTTCCAGGGTTCACACGGAGTGGCGGGGGTCTCCTTATGTTCCCACAGCCAGAATGGAGCGGCCATATGAACACACAGAGCGTTGTGTAGAGGCCTACAGACGGGCACAGCTTGCTCTTAGGAGAGGGTAGCTGCACATTCACTACTAAAAACCCTTAAAATCAAGTCTCAAAGGATCAAAGTAACGCACAAGCCGCTTAGCTGCTTGACTGCAGGCCAAACGCGCTCATTAAAGGAGTTGCGAAACCAAACCAGCCGTCCAAACAAACAAAGCGCATTCAACAATGTAAAACCCAGTTCCCACCGTGGAATGAAAAAGGAAAAGAAAGAAAGAAAGAAATGGCGAGGCCTGTGAGTAATCAGTGAAGGCAAACAGATCTTCTGTGTGCTGATGAGAGATTGGCAAACAAGGACACTAAAAATGCTCCAGGCTTTGGAGGGGGGAAAAATGTCGATGGAACTTGGATGAAAACGGAAGACACGAGGAAGACAAAAATCCATAGAAATGAAAAATAGAGTGTTTGAAGTGAAAATGTTGCTGGATAGGATTCGCAGCAATTTTACTTTCTGGTACTGCAGGGAAAAAAAATAAGAGTAGTAAACTTGAAACTTGATAAAAGAAACTCCCCTCAAATTAAGTACACAGATAGAACCTTTAGAAAGAAGGAGTCTAGAGTTGGAGAGACGGCTCAGTAAAGAACATTGGCTCTTGGGGGGGGGGGGCTGGATCCTGACTTTTTTTTTTTAATTAGGATGCAGGTTCTGTTGGATTAGGGCCCACACTGGTGACTTCATCTCACCCTCTATTCCCAAATTGCAGGCCCATTTCTTAATATTGGAGGGTAGAGCTGCTGTGTGCTCTTATTCTTACATGCTGAGGTATAGGGCCTCTGGCTTATGAAAACTGAAGGAGACACAGTGCAACCCATCATAGCGACTATTGTCTTACAATGCCTGCCTTCCCCAGCCAATCCAAACCCTTCCCAGACTCGAAGATCAGACTAGCCGCTGTCTCTGTCTGGAAGAATAGATGGGTCCTTACACACTATTCCCACCTCCTGTAACCTTTGAGTTGTTCCTTTCCCAGCACTGAACACAACAATTTTGTGCAATAGTTACTAGTGAGTTCTTCTCTCTTTGTTTTACTGCTTTAACTTCTAACTAGCCTGAGCTACTGGCCTTGAGCATCCATAAGAAACCATGGGGTAGAATGTGGACTAAAGAAGCTGCCCTCTAGACTGAGACCACTGAAGTACAGAAAGCCTTGCTCACCTCCCATCCCCTCATTGCTCACCCGCCTCCTTTGTCGATGTACCACATCAATTTCCTATTAAGTACACCGTGTTAAGTGAAGGAATATTTTATGCTTTTTGAGGTAGACATTGATTTGAGAAGGCATGAGGAATATTGGTGATGGGACATGAGAGAAGAAAGGAAAAGAAAAGAAAAGAAAAGAAAAGAAAAGAAAAGAAAAGGAAGGACTTTGAAATTCATTTCTTCCATTAAATCCTCCAGGCAATTATTAGGGTTTTAGTAGCAAATGTCCTTCACAGGTGCATGTGTGAGATGCCTGCTCCCAGATGGTGGCACTCTATTAGGAAGTTCTAGAGACCTTAGAGGCTGGGGCTTAGGTTCACTGAGACATGCCCGCAGAGGTCAAATCTTGTCCTGCCCCCTCACTATCTTACAACTTCCTGACAGTCATGAGGCAAATAAACTCTACTGTCTCCATTTGCTTCTCTCATGACCCCATACTGCCTTATTACAGACCTAGAAATATAGGAGCTGCACATGAAGGACCGAATCGCTAGAACCATGAACCCAAACAAATCCTTTCTCGCTGCCCTTATTTCTATCAGGCAACTGGCATAGCAACTATAAAACCAACATAAAACACTACAATGTCATCTGTGTCTTCTCCCTTTCTAAAAGATAAATCTACGGCTTAGAGATACTAAGTTGCAGGTAGTTGGCAGGAGTCATTAGTAGTCACAGGACAAGGAAGCCAATGCAGGGCAGTCACTGCTTGAATACCAGCCCTCTCATCTCTTTTCAGCCATGTTAATCACCTCCAGATTCAGCTGAACTCATTAGAACAGTCGTGCACATGACTTACAAGGTGACAGACGCTGTTTGAAGGGCCTTATGGACTCTTTCATTTTCTCTTAATAAAAATATTATGAGGGAGGGCTGGAGAGATATCTCAGGGGTTGAAAATTGTTGCTGCTTTTGCAGAAGACCTCGGGTGGGAAGCTAAGAATCATTTTGTAACTCCAATTCCAGGGGATCCAATACTCTTATGATCTCTCTCTCTGGGCACCAGGATGCCCATACACCACTTAAACACACAGGCAAAGCACTCATATGCATAGAAAAGCAAACACCAACAAAAGACCAATAACAACAACTACCAAACCTCAGTAACTTGAGTCTAGGTGCTTTCTGTGTGAGGAAACTAGACACAGAGACACTAAATGACCTACCACAAGTTATTAAAGTACCAAGAGGTAAAAGATCCAGAAATGACCTCGCCTCACTACAGCACTGTCCTGGACTGCCTCTCTCCACACCTCACCAGCTTCATAGATGCCCAGCCTCCACTAGGTGACTCTTGCTGTGTGGAAGTTCTTCCTTCCAGTCAGATGTGTGACCAGCAGCCACTCCAGGAGAAAGCCAAGCGGGCATGTCCTCCCAGTCACACCCTCCCAGGCTTCTTTTTCATTCAACTTTGGATGGTCCCTGTAAGGACTGAACGGAGAGGCTTTCTGCTCTAGCGTTTCAGTTTGGGAAATTTGTTTCCCAGCCCACACGGCAGCACACATCGCAACCCAAGCTGGGATGACAATTGGGTTCTACATCTCCCAGGAAAGGCGAGGTTCACACATCTAGTTGGTCTCCGCAGGTTGCCCTTGGGGCTGTTATTATTTTTACTTTTGTCTAAAGAAGACAATCTAAGTTGGAAAATTGCCCAAAATGCTATTATCAATTATTTCCACTGTTTCTGGGCAAACCCTTTCCTTAGCTTCTGCTAAAAGACAGAAGAGATTTTACCAAATGTTTGACCTGTGGCAACTTCCTTCTGTGTCACCCATGAGGAAGCAAATTGAATTTTGGCTACAAAGCAATATGAAGCGTGCTTCTGCAAATCCCATCCGTTTTCTGGCTTCCGGGAGTGAATGGGGTGCCTCTCTTTCTTTCTTTCTTTCTTTCTTTCTTTCTTTCTTTCTTTCTTTCTTTCTTTCTTCCTCTTTTCTTTTCTTTTTTTCTTCCCATTGGTGCACATTATCTCTGAGGAGATAAAATGATTTATTGACTTGGTTAATTTGTATATAATTTTGGGTCATATTTTGCTCTTTTTGTCTAAAACTGCCCCAGGCCAAACCAAGGAAACGAAGTTCAGATTTGTGTGGCTGTTTCAAAGCTCAAGACTCAATCTCTGCATGGGACTATAAGTTCAGTTTGGATTTGAAAATTATATAATTTGTTAAAAAATTAAAAAAGTCTTTGAGGCACGACGTTCCATTAGACCTAGACTACTCCACAACAGGACTCAGGGGCAGTGGACACAGAAACAAACAAAACACCCAAACAATCAAAATATTTGTCACCAAGATGCTGGTGAATGGGCTACACTGAGTTCAGCCTGCATACAAGACCCAGAGAGGAAACGGGAATTGTTGGAAAAACAAAGCTCCCCTGTCAAGTCGGTCTGTGGCTGTCACCCAACTTTCTAAACACTGGTAGAAGGCAGGAAGATCTCAAGAGGCCTTTTCTGAAAAGCAGAAAAAAAAAGAAGGTCGGCATAGAAACCAATGCTTTTTCCTTGTGCACATGAAAACTGCAGAATGCCCAAGCTGGGCTCCAGCAAGGACATTTACGGTGACTTTGCCCTGGTTCATGGACTGTGACTTCAGGATGAAGGATGACTGCTAACTGGCATGCCCACGGAGATGAAAGGCCTCTCCAAGGCCACCATGTTCCTGGCACTATGTTGCCCTCTCCAATTCAGATAAGCTGTGTTCCGTGTTGGGCTGATATAAACCACCGCTGTTCCCTAGTTGGGTCTGAAAGTCAGATGCACTTAGGACTGCCATTTGCAGCATTAAACAGACACACCTACCGGATCACAGTATGGCTGTACCAACCTGTCTCTTCAAGCATCATGTCTATGAGATCAGCAAAGAAGCCGTGAAACATATCTGACCTTTGTAGAGAGGTCTATCTAGTAAGGGGAAGAAGGGTGAACCAGGATGCTTCAGTATCCTCCAGTATGGAAAGCAAGAGAGGCCAATGGCAATTTCCCTTTTTTATGGAATCAGTGAATGAAAAATGGGTTCCTTTTGGCCAAAGGAAATGCTTCTTTTATTTTCCTTTTTCTTGTTTCAGGCCAGATTTAAAAAATATATTGTAATTTATACCAAAGAAGTTTTATAACTTTGCCACCTTTGCTGTTGTATTACACCATGACTTAGGATGGCGTTGGGTCTTTGTTGGTTTTCTTTCTTTTTTTCTTTTCTTTTTTTTTTTAATGTGTGGTAACGTTTATTGAGGGGCATTCTGCTTCAGCGATTAAGAGCACAGATTCAGGAGTAGTAGTTTACCTGGGTCTGTGTTCCACTTGCCCACTTCCTAGCTGTATAACACAGGTAACTTATAACTGTATCTGCTAAATGATGATAACAGTGTTGGCCTTATACAGTGGCTGTGAGTTATATGCATAGTGTGTTTAGAAGAGTACCTGACATGTTGGTTTTCACTAGTAGTAATCACTACACAAGGCTGTAGCAGGCAGTGGACTGGCTTTTTCCGGTTCCTGGCTGTTCTGAAGTAGTGACGACAACAGTGTCTGTTAACGTCTCAGCCTAGATCATCCCATTTTCTTTTAATGGAAGAGAAGATGAAAATCCTTTCTCTTCTTAACTCCTTGGATAAAAGAAACAAAGTAAATGGCCTTCAACCCTTCTGAAATGGCCCTCATCTCAGAAGCATCTGCGTTAATTTTGCACTCCACCAACCAGGAGGGAAATTTCAAAACCATGATTTTCCCCATTCTGGCCCATCTATGTTGTCTAGTTTTATTATCAAAAACCCTCAAACTCAAATGTTATTTTAATTTCTCATCCCAAGGTCTCTTCTGCAAGAGTAAACATCCTCTTTTTTAAAAATTTAACTATGCACATTGGTGAGTTAATTAAAAGTAAGTCACAACCTTTTCTCAATGCGATTGATGTTTCGATCTTCAACTCAGTGGCCTGTGTCCTGAGAACTGCAAAAGCAGTGGCCTCCCTTGTCCTTCTCCACTGGGATGATGGGTGAAGACAGAGGGGACCATTGTCCTGTTTCCTACCTGGATACCTCACCCACTGCGCATGACACCGGCCTTATAATTTGCACACTAGAATTGCTGATCCTGAATACGTTCACCCACTGGATTGCCTCTGGAGGTAATTTTTGTCAGGTAGGTCACATCCACGGAGTTCAGGGCAGATTAATGCATAAAAGTTTGACTGTCAGGAGCCACGCTGATTATCTCCAGTTATGGAAGACTTTGAAAAGGATTTTTCTTTCCAACTTTTTTTTTCCAAGACATCAACTATCAGTAAATGTTTATCTTTAATTTTAACCTGAAACTAAGTTTGAGAGATTCTAGTCCACATGGATTTTGTTTTCACAAAACTCATCAAAAAGGCTTACAGGAGATTGCCTCTGATGAAAAGAACGGTGATGAAACAGCTACTTCAACCCCAGGAAAGTCTGGAGTGCTTTATTTATTATGACCCCATTTACTGACAAATCTCCAGCTGGTTGAAATCCAATTTAAATAGATGCAGAAATCTGCACCCTTAAGAAAGAGAGGCGGAGAGACAGAGAGAGGAAAGAGGAAAGATGGAGGGGAGAGAGCTTCAGAAGGTACGTAAACCTCTGACCACTTGCTGCAGTCACACTGTTAAGAGTGGTTGCTGGGCTGGAGTTCCTGTTGAAAATCCAAGCAGTCTCTCAACTTGGTACACTCTGGACAACACTAGCAACAGCCTTACTATTTTTCTCTCCATTTCCTGTTTCCTCTAAACCGATACTCTTGCCAAGGACAAAGGAGTCACATCCCACCCTTCTATATCCTCTCCTTGTGTCAGCCTGAAGAAAATTGGCCCTGCAACTGAGAATAAACATAAGGACTGAGTGTAGTTCCTAGTGCTCACATTGTGGCTTATAGCCATCTGAAAATCCAGTTTCAGGAGGTCCTATGGCTTTATTTGGCCATTATGAGTAACAGGCATATGTGTGGAGAACATACATAAATGCAGGAGAAACACTTGTAGACAGAAAATAAAAATAAAAATTTAAAATAACACAATGAGAAGAAGAGGAGGTAGAGGAGGAAAAGAAGAAAGGAGGATCTGGCTATTACAAACAATGCTGCTATAAACATAGTAGAGCATATACTTTTGTTGTATGATAAGGCCTCTCTTGGGTATATTCCCAAGAGTGGTATTGCTGGGTCCATGGGTAGGTTGATCCCGAATTTCCTGAGGAACCTCCACACTGCTTTCCAGAGTGGTTGCACAAGTTTGCATTCCCACCAGCAATGGATGAGTGTACCCCTTTCTCCACAACCTCTCCAGCAAAGGCTATCATTGGTGTTTTTGATTTTAGCCATTCTGACAGGTGTAAGATGGTATCTTAAAGTTGTCTTGATTTGCATTTCCCTGATCGCTAAGGAAGTTGAGCATGACCTTAAGTGTCTTTTGGCCATTTGAACTTCTTCTGTTGAGAGATCTCTGTTCAGCTCAGTGCTCCATTTTATAATTGGGTTAATTAGCCTTTTACAGTCTAGTTTCTTGAGTTCTTTATATATTTTGGAGATCAGACCTTTGTCAGTTGCGGGGTTGGTGAAGATCTTCTCCCAGTCAGTGGGTTGCCTTTCTGTCTTAGCAACAGTAATAGCCAGAACCTGGAAACAACCTAGATGCCCTTCAATTGAAGAATGGATGAAGAAAGTATGGAATATATACATATTAGAGTAATACTCAGCAGTAAAAAACAAGGACTTCTTGAAGTTTGCAGGCAAATGGATGGAAATAGAAAACACCATCCTGAGTGAGGTAAGCCAGACCCAAAAAGAGGAACATGGGATGTACTCACTCATATTTGGTTTCTAGCCATAAATAAAGGACATTGAGCCTATGATTCGGGTTCTTAGAGAAGCTAAATAAGAAGGAGAACACAAAGAAAATCATATAGGCATCCTCCTGAATATTAACCTTCATCAGGCGATGAAAGGAGACAGAGACAGAGACCCACATTGGCGCACCGGACTGAAATCTCAAGGTCCAAATCAGGAGCAGAAGAGGAGAGGAGCAAGGAACTCAGGACCACGAGCGGGGCACCCACACACTGAGACAATGGGGATGTTCTATCAGGAACTCACCAAGGCCAGCTGGCCTGGGTCTGAAAAAGCCTGGGTTAAAACGGGTCTCGCTGAACATAGCGGACAATGAGGACTACTGAGACCTCAAGAACAATGGCAATGGGTTTTTGATCCTACTGTACCTATTGGTTTCGTGGGAGCCTAGGCAGTTTCGTGGATGCTCACCTTACTAGACCTGGATGGAGGTGGGTGGTCCTTGGACTTCCCACAGGGCAGGGAACCCTGATTGCTCTTTGGGCTGACGAGGGAGGGGTACTTGATTGGGGGAGGGGGAGGGAAAGGGGAAAAAGAAAGAAAAAATTTTAAAAGTAAGTAAAAAGAAAAAATAATTAAAAAAATAAACAAAACTACATTTTTGAAACTTCAAAAAAAAGAAGAAAGGAGGAAGAGGAAGAAGGAAGAAGAAAAAAGGAGGAGGAAGAGAAAGGAGAAAGAGAAGGAGGAGAAGAAGAACAAGAAGAAGGAAGGAGAAGAAGGAGGAAGAGGAGGAGACGATACAAACCACACTTCCAGCATCTATGGTAATCTTTTCATTCCACAAGACCTACATGTGGACTGAAGAGAACCTTCCAAGTTCTCCACCAGATTTGGGCTTACTCAAACCCCAAGACGGTCCTCACACAGAACTGTGCTCACCTGTGTAGCATTAGAGTGGCCCAGCATGGGTCATTCAGACTCTAGTCCCAGAGCAATCCCAATTTAAGCTCCACCTCAGAACTTTGTCAACTGTATAACCTGCACTCGAATCTGGTCTGTGAGTGTGTTTCTGTACGAGATTAAGGTTCGAATGGGCAGCCCCAAGTGAAGTTGCCCTCTTCAAAGGGAGAGGCACCACCCAATTTACTAAATGCTTGAAGGAAACAAACATGCTGCAAACACGAAAAGCTTTCTCTTTCTCCCCAGCTGTCTTGAGTTGGAGAATTAGGCTCCTGCTTTCAATCTAGGGCTTGGGTTGGAACTTCTGCCTCAGCTCTCTTGCATCTCAGGCTTTGGATGGGAGAAAACCATCTTTCTACTGAATCTCCCAGCTTGCTGACTGCGGATATCAAGACTTTCTGACCTCTTTAGTCACAAAGCTTAAATCCTTATAATTAAGACCTGTATGTATGTATGTGTATATATTATAATGTATAAATATATGTACATGTTCATATATAAGCAATATATGGGCTGCTTGTGTAAAAACTGTTGGTTTGCTTCTCTGGAGAATCTTTACTGGTCTGTAAATCCACCTTTGCCACCTGGTTTTCCATGCTTTTATTTTTTACTCAAGTTCTCCCAGCCACACTCATGCCTTTGCTCCCAGAACTCCCTTCCAGTTGCCTCTCTCTGCCAACAGGGAGCTCGCACCTTTGCCTCTAGGTCAGGAGTCAAGACACTGCCAATGGCCAGGTGGAAAACACTTTTTCAGGCTGTATAGTTTAAATGACCTCTGTAAATGTCCCCCCTTGCCTTGTGTTGCCAAGGCAGCCACAGAGACGGCATAAGTGAACATGGGAGACTATAGTTATGTAGGAAAACATAACTATAATTTGGGAATTTGAGGACAAGTGGGAGGAACGCACGTAAATTGTTTAGCCATATACCCCGAATTCATCCATTGTTTCTTTTCCCTCTACGTTTCCTGGGCCTTCACATGAAAAGTCACTTTGATAAAGTTGATTTGTGTCCTGGATGAGGTGCCACACCTTCTAGGACTCTGCTCACCTGCCAACTCAGGGCCGTGCACCGCCTCGCACATGCTCACTACACCCTTGGTCCTTGACTATTGGCTCACTACTCTATTGCCTATGTACATGTTTGTATTCTTTCTGGACTGTAAATTTCATAGGCAGTGACCAGGTTTGCCTGTTATCATTTTATATCCAGTACCCGCATATCTGGGCACTGACCGCCTAGTAAGTCTGACACTTGTTCCCATGGCAGTGCGCATTTATGGAGTCGCCACTGTGCGGATTCTGAACCTCCAGCCGTTCTTCCATTAGGAGAGTCATACTGACAGACTCACAGGGGAAGAATTTTCCTAAGTAGAGCTTGACATAGCATTTGATGAAAGCCATTTCAGCTAATAAAGCTTGAAAAATCGCCCAGACACCGGGCCCTGATATCAATGGTTCACAGCCTTTGTGTACACTGAAACACCTGGAAAGGGTTTTGGAAATTATCTCTCTCGAGATTCTACCTGCACAACATGTCATTTAATCATTCTGGCATGAGGCCTGGACTAGGAGCTTCACAGTGTGACCCCATTTCCGTTAGGTTCCTAGAGCTGCTACACGGACACGCACTGGGTGGCGGAAAATAACAAATGTATTCACTGGGTTCTGGCAGCCAGACCTCTGAAGTTAAGCTGTTGATTTGGTTACACTCTCTCTGGAGGCAATAAGACAGAATCCTCCCTTGCTTCCATGGTCTAGAACCTGGTAGCCCTTGGCATCCTTCCTGTCTCCCTTCCGCTTCTATGTTGGCAGCATCTTCTCAGCCTGTGCTCTCCCTTGTGTGACCTGAAAAGAATCATCACTGGGTACAGTGCCCATTGGAAATTCCAGGAATATTATACTTGGAGAACTTAATGGCATCTACAGAGAGCAATTTCCTTGAGCAAGTTAACAGTAGCAGGTTCTAGGAGTTCAGTTACGGACTTCACTTTGGAGATTCCGCCATTCCTTCTAATATGCCGGGCACTTCAAATTTGTAACCACACCCCAAATAACATGCATACAGTTATAAGTGAGACAGACACAGCTGTGGCCAAGCTTGGGTGGGACTGACCACTTCTTTGCTTGGTAGATATGAAAAGTAAACTAGGGGTTAGGAATGAGTGATGAGAAAAATGTCAGGCAACTGAGGCCAAGGGTCTGGAAGCAACTGTTCTATGACCTTCACTACTCACTCCCTCAAGGCTGCTTTTCTCTCTCTACAGAACCTGTGAGGTCCACGCCCTCCTCTCCCCTTTGCCTGTTTCTGGTTAAAGAATTCCGTCTTAAACAAAATGTTATAAGGGTAGAAAAATCTCCTTTTGGGTCAAAGAATAAGATCTCTGGCTTCGAGGAAGATAGAATATTTTAGTTGGGCTGGATGTAGTCATCTAGATAAAAGACCACCTCTATGTAAGTAGACTCTCTTTAAACGAAGCTAAAGGAATGGGTGGAATAGTCAGTCCTTTAATGAAATCCTGTACTTTTCCTTCTCACGGCTTAACGGGACTGCCATCATTCAGCTTCGGAAGTCTGCCCACATGCTGAACGTAATTTCTCATATTTTTCTTTCTACCTCTCTTCTAATTATTCTTTCCTTAATGCCTTGGTTTTTCAACATCGTGGGCTTCTTTGTTCTTTGTCCACACCCACCCCTCTCTACCATGTGGCTGCTTGTCTGCCCTTAGTCCCGCCTTCACGCCAGCTTCTTACCTTTCTCCTCCACTCTCCTCTCCAGGCACCTTTTGAGGTGTGACGCTCCCCTGACCTTTTAAACTCTAATAAGATTGTCCTTGAGTTTCCATTTGAGTCCACTCTTAAGCTCTTTTATTAATGAGACTAAGAGTCCTAAGAGGGAATCTCAATTTTTCTCGAGTTAACTGGGGACCACAAGAACCACCACCCTTAATTCCAATGACAGGATCTGCAAAATTACTTTATATTCTTCCAGAGGCAACTGGGCTCTTGGTTTCAGGCAAAACCACCAAGAAATGTGTGCAACCACTCTGGAAAGCACCAAGAAATGTGTGCTTCTTAGGATGCACCAGTGTCTACCCCTCTTCCAGAACAGGGGAGAACAGAAAGCAGAATGCTTCCCTACTGAAAAATCCTTCCAAGGCTGAGGGGAGGAAGAAAGTGTGCAATTTTCATGAAACAGGGGTCACTTTGTGCATCTCCTCGTGACTTAATTTCAAAAAGTCATTGTACTTTAGCTCTTAGCAGAAATAAGCTTGGGAGGTAACCAGGGTAATTGTGTTCCAAAAGGCGGCTATGGGGTAGGAGTGGGGTTCTCAGCTACCTTGGGAGTTTTCTTTCTGCAATCTTTCTGGAGCTGAGCACCATTAGACATTCCAGTGGTTGCAGTACAAGAAGCTCTTTTGAACTGGCCCTTCACAGCCTCTTTGAAGGACCACATCTAGTCCTCCCTTAAAACACGAAGTGCGTTTGGAGGAGGGCGGGGCTGGTGGGTTTTTGTTTGACTGAATTTTTTTTTCCCAAAGGAAAATAAGCTAACGGGTGCTATTATTTATTTATTTCCAATGAAGGACGTGGAAGGCGGTTTTCGTGAGTAGTGTGGAGAGCTCATTAATGCATCCTGCATTCTGGGTTGGGGCTAAGATGTCCCGGCTGCTGGCTCCAGTTCTCCTCTGCTGTTTTGTTGGGGAAGAAAACAGAAAGAAAGCACCCGTTTTGCTTCTTCTGATTTCATCGTCTCATTCCTATTCGAACGTCCAAACAAGCAGCGCTAGGTCCTTTCTGCTGAGTTAAGACTTTTGACAATCTGGGGGGGGGGGGGGGGGAGAGACAAAGCTTTCTTCCCCTCCGCCCAATCTGGATGACATGAAAAGAAGCCTTGGTAGACTTGTTTAGGTAACGGTTCGGGTTATCACTGAAATAAGAATTACCAAAGACACGCAGGAAATGCTGGTACTTCTCATATATGCAAATGTGGCCTTTCTTCAGCTTAATGTGAATAACCTTGCTTGGGCGACAACAGGAGACGCAATTACAATGCAGTCACAGTTCCAAAAATTCACTCTTTTTTCCCCCAACTAATACGGCAGCCTTTAAGAGAAACAGAGAGAGACAGAGACACAGAGGCAGAGATAGAGGAAAAGCCAGAAAAGAAAGGAAGGAAAGAAAAAGGAGGTATGTCGTTTGGGTTTCAGATACCAACACAAAACGTACCGATTTTATCTGGGTTTTATTTTCTGTTAAAAAGTCTGCTATGGTGCAAGTTCTTGTCAGAACAAAGTAGCAATAAAGAAGTTTTATGCCTGCATTGCCTTCATTATGGCTGGGTTTAACAGTAATGGAACATGGGTCAGCCAATGTGGGGAGTGACAGTGGGTGTTATTCTCCACCGAAGAATGCGTAAAATAGCCGTGTTTATTGCCTATCATTTTTCAATGATTTTATGCCATCATCTGGGAGATGGGAGAGATGACACAGTGGCAGGAAGGCATGTAAATAAATTAAGCATTAAGAACCAGCAAGTTGTAATCATCGTTCTTTGAGAATGCACTAAACAGTTGCCATCAGAGAAATGGACGAGAAATTGCATTCAAATTGCAGTTCTGGTCGGCGATGCTCACCAGCAAAAGAAGGCTGGGGAGAGAGAGGACGTCTGAGGGGAGAAGGATGCCTTTTGAGTGTGCTGGGAGCTACAGAATCGCACGAGGCGAATGATGTATGGGTCACTTTGCCTTCCTAAGTGAAAGTATCAAATATTGATGAGCACACAACATAAATGAAGTCTCTGCCGATATATTACCGTTTCCTTCATGAAAACCTTCAAGGCTGCTAAGTGGGAGAACCAAGGCAAATGCAAAACCCTTGTATCGTAATGTCTCTCTCATAATGGCTGATTTAATTATTGAAGAGATCCCTTTAAATATTGAGATTAATTGGGATGCCAGGCATGGAGGCACACTGTGGCGAGTCCAACACTCAAGAAGCTAAGGCAGGAGGACCAGGAATCTGAGCCTAGCCTGGGCTACACAGGGAGCTCCAGGTCAGCCTGGGCAACAAAGTAAGACTGTCTCAAACTACAAAGACACAAACAAAAGATTTTCTGGGAATAAAGGTGTTAAAGAGGTAGCTTTTTATTGTTGTTGTTGTTGTTTCAAATGTGGATTCCTCCTGCTTGTCCCTCTTCTTTTAGGAAGATAATGGAGATTGTGTAGCAAATTGTTTATCTCAGGGTTATTCAATTAATGTTTGGCTGTCAATGCTGTAGGTTTTTTTAAAATATATTCCACACTTTTCCAGATTTTCAGTTTAGTGGGAGCAAATGTGACTTTCCTGGAAATGTCCTTTAGAGAATAAAACTTTTTATTTCTTAAATCGTATAATCTTTTTTTCTAATGTATAAGAACTACTTTATTTATGGGGACATTTCAATGCAGAGGTGACAATCTGGGTTTCATTTCTCACCAGACTCTGATTCAATAAGTCTTGCCATTTACCAGCTGGGAGCCGATAGAGTAAATTTCTTTACTTGTGGGAGGCTTTTTTTTTGGGGGGGGGGGCATTTCACAAATAAGACGGAAATATTCTTGTATCTCGTAAACCCTTAAACAAGGTAGCACATACAACATTTGCACAATTCACAGCTAAGAGACCTGTTGGTGTCACGGTCCGTACAGCCACGCAGTTGTTCCTGGCACACTACAGACTGGCAACCAGCCCGTGTTGACTGAGCTTCTGCTGTATGCCAGGTACTCTAATAAATGTTTCGTGTATGTCAGCTCGTTCATTTCCGACAATAATGGATCTCACATAATCACGTTTTGCAGTGAGACCAAATGAAGCTCGAGGAATGAGTGACCTGCTCACGGACTACCCACTACTCCCTGCCAAGTGGAATTTGGATCCAACTCTTCTAACAAGTGAGGGCCTCTCTCCATCGAATGTGACCTCAACCACATACACCAGCCAAGGGAGGAGGTCTGAACTGAACCTATGAAACGAAAGCCTTGTCTATGACTACATTGTTATAATTTTCTAAATAGTTCACTTATGATTCTTTAGACCTGTCCTAGCTATGTAATACAAAAGTTCAAGATAAACTGGCTTGACACAGAGGTAAATTTAGAGACCAAAACAATTCAGTAGCTCCTGCCTGTGTTTCGTCTCACACCTAACTTTGGGCTCCACCATCGTTAAATTCTCTTTTCCCTCCTATTGGTGAAAATAGAATTGGTTGAATAGCTTTCTCCTACAGGTAGCTTCCTTCACAATAGAAACAAGGGTCTTGTCTTTCCAAAGGAAATCCTCAAGCTAAGTCTTCTTCAGTGATTTGGGTCATTTGTTCAGCCCTGAGCCAATCACTCTTACACAGAGAAACTAGCCAGAATTGGGCTCATATTCAAACCTGGAAGTAGGGATAGGGCCAGTTAGTTCACACAGCGTAGGCAGAAGATTGAAAACGGTTTCCCAAGGAAGATAACTGGAACCAAAGAATTGTTCCTCTGTGGAGAGAAATCACATCAAAAGCAAAATAACCCAAACCTCTAAGAGCGAAGTCATTTACAGCAGATTTAAACCAATCAAGTGTCCTTAAGAGTCATGGCTTTGGTGCCAACAGACTGGGTGAATCCTTGTCCTTCACTCTTCATTCTGGGATTTTGAGCACGACATGCTGTCTCTTTATATCTCACTTTCCTTGTCTGTAAAATAGCAGGACTCATGGAATTCAGAGGATGAAAAACTCTAGTCAGGATTTTAGACACAGTGATGAAAAATGTATTTGACACAAAACAGTTTTGTGTCTCCTTAAATGTTATGGCCTCGGTTTCTCTCAAAGTAACACGGCCTTGGTCTTCCTTGGTGAGTGCACAAGATAAGCGTGAGATCAGGCCAAGTACACGAAAGAAATAGAACACACTATTTGCAACACACTGAAGAAATAGAAGGTCTTTAAAACTCTACTAATGGGCTGGCGTTACTGGTAAGCTTACCAGAATCAATGTCTTTGTCATATGTATCTGACATTGTTGTTGCTTGATTGCTTGACCTTTTGCTCACCAGGCTGTTCAAGCTCACTTTATAGTACACCAGGGAGTGCCTGGCTTTCACACAAATGCGACCGAGGTGAGATGTAAATCATATTGCCTGTCTGTTTAAACCTTTGTGTTGTCCACTCAGAAGATGTGAAAGGGTGCTGCTAGGATACAAGACCCCATTTAATCTTTCTCTCCAAGATTCTATGCCGTTGCTTCTTGTTCTCTATCCCCCCTTGATGCCATTCCCTACTTACTCCTTCTGCAGCATGAACAAGCTAGGTGCAGTATTGTCATGGGGCCTCTGTGTATACCATTAACTTTGCCTCGTTTATCTCCCTACAACAACCGAGAATCTGGACAAATGCCACCCAGTGCACAGCTCTGCTCGTGCTCTCCACCAGCTGTGTCTTGCCCCAGTCTTTAAAGGGCGCTCATCTTCAATTAGCATGTTTTCAAGTATAATCTGTTTCCTTAACTAAAATCAAAGATTTTTTTTCAGTATTTTCGCTTATGGTCATAGCCTCCTCTGCCAAAGGAGCTGGCCATAGTACTGTTCAATAGATAACTTTTTAGAATGTGGTAATAAAAGATGCCCAGTGCCTAATGCAAAACTCTCTAGAATCCCTTTTTGAGAACGTGCTGGTGGTTTGAAGGCGAGGAGTACACTCCAGGCGTACACAGGGGGCGCTCTTGAGTCCATCAGGGGGAAGCTAAGAAAGGCCTGCCCTAGGGAGTCAAAACCACAGCCTTGACCCTCCAGCCTCTGAGAGGGTAGAGGGCCCCAGAGCAGCCACTCGGGACATCTCGGCTTCATTTTGTCTGGTGTCAGCCTGACCAGATCGGCTATTTTTTCAAACAGCTTCCATTCTACAGAGGTTTTGATCACTGTCATCTTGTAGGCAGTGGCTTCTCCCTTGAAGAGTGGGAAGAAGTGAGGCCGAGCCGGGTCTGGAGACTTCCTCACGGGGTGGATTCCTGATAAGTCATTCTCCATGTGCAATGAGTCAGAGATGAATTGTTTTGGGATTTTACAATTTAATTTCCGAAGTTTCCCCCCAGTCTTTTCTACCGTTAATGATTTCTCCGTGGATAAAAATAAGAATATTTGCTTGTTTCTTGAGAAAGAAAAAGAATTATCCCGTGGCTGCATTTCTCACATTCGGTGACTGTGACGAATGTCTCCTTGAATCCTTCAGGCATTGTTAAGAATAAAGGGCTTTTAACCTCTTCCTTTTGCTCATTATGTAAATTCTATTTTTCAGCTTTTTTTCCTGGCCCGTTCTACCCCAACGTTCACTCCTCTCCCCTTTATTTTTGTGAGTATTTTTTTTCTTTTGTCTCCTCCCCAAGACAGATATTATTGTTCATACTCATTTGGGGTTGCAGGAGAATATATTAAGCCCATTCATTCACCTTTATATCTATTTTGAATATGGTAAAGGACAAGGGAATAAAAGGAGCGGCTGGGTCTCCTACATAATGGCAGGGAGCTTCCGGGAAAGGCAGAGTCTTTTCTAAGCATTAAGTGGTAAGCCGGTTGCATTGTGAGAGCTAGATGAGGAGGCAGCATTCTAATCTTTTCTGAGTAACAACAGCTCGAGTAAATTAATTATAGCTTAGGAAATCAACACACTCCCCCAACACTTAGGCACAATCTTCCTACAGACACAATGAGACGCTAGCCTAGAAATAAAATAATCCCCATGGCCGCCGCTGACCTTTGCCCTCATTTCCATCCCCATTTTATGTTTTATGCAGGAGTAACTAAGCAGGTGAATGTCAAAGAACGGGCTGTGATTATTTTTAGTTTAAACAACAGTGCCTGCCCAAGATGAATGCGTGTATGAGACGAATTTGACCCCCCCGGAGAGCCGCTCATCTTTCTCGCTTCTTGCCGTTGTCCCTGCACCGCCCCTCAAATGGCTCCTGAACGTAGAAGTTACATCATCACATTAAACAGGGATGGGCAGACTTCAAAAGGTTCAGAGCCGAGATGCACCTGGACTTTCAGAGTCAGACTTGAAAGCGGGCCCACATTAAGTGATCCGTGAAGCCGTGGTGGAGACAGCTAATACTGTTGTCAGATTTCTCTGAATAGTTTTTATATGAGACAGATTGAATGCAGGACTTCAAGGCTTCAACATTATTCCCTCTAAACTGGTGCTGTGAAGGAGGAAAGCGGTTGAAAATTTTTACCAACATTGACTATTAAAAAGGGTACTTGTATGTATCCGTCCTCACGGCCAAACATGCAACACGCTGTGTCCATATAGTCATTACATGGAAAAATCTGTGCAAGTCTTGGTTTGGGGGCCACTAAAATAGTGCTATTTATCAGTTTCTGTTTTTATTTGTTGGATATGCCAACAGTTACTCATTCAGCAAACATGTGTTGGGCTTCCAAGACACTGGGACTTCCAAGACACTCTGGTTTTTTTTTTTTTTTTTTTTTTTTTTTTTTTTTTTTTTTTTTTTTTTTTTTGTAAGTACCTCTTTCTTCGTGGTCTCAATAAGGAATTTATCTACATTTATATGAAACCCCCATCTATAGTGTTTAATAGCAAATGTATCACCCTGGTAAAATGACATTTCTATTTTAAGGTCTTCAAAGCGAAATGTAAATGAGTGGATGTTGGTAATCACTTTCATGATAACAAAATAGAGGTGCATTTTTGAAGAGTCTTTCAGGCATATTGTCTTAGAGATGCTTGTGAAATATCACTGTCCCGTCCCCCCTTTTTTTTCCTAGGGATATGAGTTCCTGCTCAGGCACTTTTGTAGTACACAACCATGTAAGCAAACAGTAGACCCTAAACACCTGTGTAAGCGAAGGAGTGGAGCTAGTATTAGTGACGTCACTAGAAATCCTCCCTGAGTTATCATTTCTGGAAAGTAGATGACCCCGAAAACCTGAGACATCCTGAAGGCCAAGTGATGACGTCCCCCTAGGTAGCATGGACCAGAATCTTATCTGTGTTGCTTACTTAATAAGAAGCTTGGGAATTAGTTAAACCCCAAATTTAGATTTCCCATCTACAAACAGTTGTAAGACAAAATATTATCTACTCTGCATACATAATCAGGCCTTTGTTGGTTGTGTTAAGAACACGATTTTCTTGTATTTGTACAATCTCAGGAAAATCATTTGGGATTTTTCTGGGTTCCCATTTCTTCATGTCATTTCTATATTAAGGTTTACTTAGGAAAGCACCAAGATGTCTAGTCCTGAGGCTACAGAACTACGCATAAACAAATGCTAGTTAGGGCATTTTTTAAAAAAATGTAAACCTGATTACCCTATGGCTGGTTTTTTTTTTTTTTGGTTAATTTGATTAATACTCAAAATTCTGGCCACAGAAGGCACATTTCAATGTTTTCAATGGCTGTCTGAAACCTCGGACTGTACAGACTACTGTGTGCAAGCCCTGAAGATCTAGTGGAATCAATCCGATATCTGAGACAACTGCTACCATGAAGGCAGGATATGCCATATGAATATGCTGAAAAAGAACATGTTGGATTATAAAAAAGGATAGTACAATATTTTATTACGCTACTCAGATCAGTATAACAGTTAAAACAAATGGTTTTCTATAGTTTTCCACTTACTGGTGCTGGACCAACTGTGTTGCCTATGGGAGGAAAAATCCCAGAAATCAATGCATGGAGAAGAGGGGACTATTGTGTTGCTGGGTTTAATGCCACCACCCCTAACAACTATCTTTATTCAAGAAAGGAAATCACAGGCTCTGGTTGTTCACCACATAGGCTGTGTGACTAGCAAGGATTTGCCCCAGTAGAGGCCATTGCTGAGAACTTGCTTTCTTCTTGATGATAATTGCTGACCGTTCCTGCCCCAAGCACCAGACAGGAGAGAGAAGGATGCTTCATCTTCTGATCTGCATGTAGGATCTGAGGGCACAGGTCTGGAAGGAATAAACTCACAGCTTCCTGTAGTCAAGACTTCAGCAGCATCCATCCTCACCAGTTTCAAGGAGAAGGCATCAGAGCCAGGCTCTCTTCTTGCCACTGTTCTCCTTGGGGGAACGAATGAGGTTCTGTCAAGGAAACCGGGATTTTCTGAAGGGTCCTATGAGCGCTCCTGGAAGTAGCCGTATTTTCTTCTTTCCTTGAAGTGATGATAAACAACCTTTTGGATTTGCTCTGTGCCACTGGCACGGGGCTCTGCTTTGCTCGTGTTGTCTTGTTTAATCCCCACAACAACTACACAAGACAAACCTCATGCTGATGCCCAGCACTTGGGAGCTTGCAAAACGAAAATAATTGCAAAATTAGTAAAATTAGGAGTTGATGTCTGTTGCTTTCCAAGAGCCACGATTGCCAAGAATCCGTAATTGTTTTGTCTAAGAAATGTTTAACATTATTAAATATTAGTAAGAACCCCCAAAACATTCATATACTTCATAGCTATATTTACTGTACCAAAAATCCAAGACTAAAAATATTGATAACACAAGATCATGGAGGAAAGCATTCGTTAGTCACTGAGTGATACCAACACCTATTATTTAGCCCCTAGAAACTTCCATGGCACACTCAAGAGAGCATGGCAGTAAAGAAGGCAATAACATTTTGGTATAACTATGAAAATATTTTGACCTTGTGTACCCTCTAGAAGAGCTTTGGGTTTAAATGGAAATCCCTAAGCCACACTCAGAGAATAGTTATTGCAAGCTTCCTTGCTGTACTGTATGCTAGGCCTTGTATGTCTAATGTAATATTAAAACTGAAAGAAATATCTACAGATTAGAAAGAGAATTTATAATCTTCGAATACTTTATTTGCATAGCCAGAAATGCACCCCCTTAGCTCTTTTGAATGTGATTATAGTCTTCATTTTTCTCTCTTCAAACAATAATCTGAATAGTGTTCAAATAGCATTTGAAGGCAATTGTTATCATCAGCTGTGTTCATCAACTTTTCATGGTTATAATGAAATACCTGAGCTGATTGTAAAGAGAAAGGGTTAAAGGTTCTGGTCTGTGCGATTCATGCCTTTGTCGATCTTGAGCCTTGTAGTAGGAGGAGCTGTTTGTTCGTCCTGGCTGCCCAGAACTTGAATAATCACACAGAAATTATATTAATTAAAACACTGCTTGGCCCATTAGCTCTAGCTTCTTATTGGAAAACTCTTATATTAATTTAACTCATTTTTATTAATCTGTATATCACCACGTGGCAATGGCTTAGCGGCAAAGATTCGGCATGTCTGACTCTGGAGGCTCCATAGTGTCTCTGACTCTGCTTTCTTTCTTCCAGCATTCAGTTCTGTCTTCCCCGGCTACCTAAGTTATGCCCTATCAACAGGCCAAGGCAGTTTCTTTATTCATTAATGGCAATCACAGCACACAGAGGGGACTCCCACATCAGAGTCTCTGGTAAAGCATCCTATTATGGAGTTATGCATAGCTAAACAATACTACTCCATACCCAGGGAGAAAAAAAAAAACATAGCTAAACAAAACTACCATGCCTGGGAAGAAAAACAAACAAACAAAAACAAAAGCCAAAAACAAGTACAGATGACCCCAGGATTCCTCATTCTCTTTCAAGACCATACCCTCAGTGACCTAACAATCTTCCTTCCACCTGGACACTTCTCTCAAAAGTTTCTCCACCTTCAAATATCACGACCGTAAGGACCAGACCTTTAACACATGTGTAAGCTGTTGAGTGGTACCCAAGACCCAACTCCAGCACCATTCTCCAGAGCTCTCCCTCTGTCCCTGTCCTTTCACCAAAATGCCATATGTAAAGAAATGTAGAAGAACACAACAGTCATCCAGGGACCCGTATGTGCCAGCCAGTAACCTGGGGTCAAGGTCTGAAAGAATGAATGTAACCAACCCCTTTGATCAAGAAACAGACGACAGAGGATTTTTTTTAATCAACTAGCATTTGGAAAAACAACATGACACATTAGGGATAAGAGAGCACACAGGAAGGACATTGAATTCAGCCTTCAGAGATCTGTGCGAATGAAGAAATACAGTGCTAACTCCACGACTGTATTTTTCAAAGGGGCTATTTTTAAATATAACTCCATTATCCAACTTGATGTCACTTTCAACATTGACTTCCAGTTTTCTCCCTTCTATTGAAATGTTGAAGATTTCTTTTTTTATACTCAGACACATTGCTTTGCATTTTCAAAGTCAAGGCTCATTGTTATTCCTTCTCCAGGTCCTTTTGTATCGCTTCCCTGATATCCCTAGTATTCATAATATCTCCCAAATGAGTACCATCTGTGAGTCTCATCAGTGTGCTGTCTGTTCCCTATTCTGCCTTATGAATGAAGATGTTAAATAAGAACAGGCATTGTAGGGCAGCTGCTCTCTGCAGCACCTACCAGGGGTACCCTCAGTGTCTACGGCATCTCCTTGCTGACATTCTTTGCATGATGCTAGAGTCCCCCAAGTAGCCTTGAACTTGAAGTGACAGATGCTTGCGTGAGTTAAAACTTTTGAGTTATGGTACAGCATGGTTTTCTTACATTCCTGTGTCAAGTCCTGGGTTCTGGAAAACAGTTGACAGACACCCTTCACGCTACGCCTTCCCCACTTTTAGCGCAGAACCATTTTGCTCTTCGCTGATAAACTTTGCAAATCTACTTGCTGGAACTGTGTTACCTCAAAGTGCAGGGTAACAGCATAAAAAATGGATGTCATGCTCCTATGGCAGGAGAGAACCCACAAGGTGGCATTAGCAAGGAGTGTGGTAATAAAGCAACTTGATATCCTTACCAATCCAGGATGCCAACAATAGGATTATCAGAGCTCACAGAGTCACTTGGGGAGGCTGTTGGTGTGCTGAACGTTGCACCCACTCACTAAGGTGGATGAGGGTACTTCCCCCTCCAACTCTCAAGCCAACAGACAGCAACCATAGAATTTTTTAGAGTTTGATTAACAGTGTTCCGAAATCTGATGGAGATTACCTTCGGTTTGTTCACCCACATCTAACAGCAAGAAGGCTGACTGTACTTACTAAGTAGTTCATTTTCTCTGTGGGGCATGGTAAGACAAAGCAGAGGGAACTTATTGTTATAGTCTCAAAAATTATTTCAAAGACTTTAAAAGAAAGGAGCTAATGACATCAGTTTCTTCCTGTAGATAAAGAACGGGATGTAAATATTTATGGAGAACAGAAATGCAGTCATCTACGTCTCAGGAACTGTGTACAGAAGTGTGCTCGGACTGATCCAACCCCGAGGACCTCATGGATGTTAGTAAGCTTTTGATGCATAAAAAAGAATCTAGAGATTATTTTATCCTTAAAACAACCTTCTGTTTTTCTCCTGATTCTTCAGGTCACTCTATCAAATGGAGCTCAGCTGGAAATGATGCAGTCTTTGCTGCTTCATGCTCATGCCTATGATTGGAAATGAGTCAGTTAAGGCTAAAAGATTAATGGAGCTTTAGCTAGGACAGCTAGCCTGCACCCGATGAGCTCCCATTCTCCAACAGTCTGCCCAAGAATTGTGATGGTTAATTTCAGTTGTCAGCTGAAGCTATACCTGTCTGGGAAAATCTGGAAGAGTATTTGTAATAAGCAGGGGACCACTTGTTGGTTCCTGGCAGTTTAGCCCAGAAATAATCACACAGAATCTGTATTAATTAAATCACTGCTTGGCCCATTAGCTCTAGCTTCTTATTGGGTAACTCTTGCATATCAATTTAACCCATTTCTATTAATCTGTGTATTGCCACATGCCTGTGGCTTACTGGCTAAAGTTCCATCTGGCTCCAGGGAGGCTCCATGGCTTCTCTCTGACTCTGACCTTCTTTCTCTCAGCATTGAGTTTTGTTTTCCCCTGCCTAGCTCTATTCCCCTATAGCTTGCTATAGGCCCAAAGCAGTTTCTTTATTAACCAATGATATTCAAAACATACAGAGGTGAATCCCACATCAAGTACTCTGGGAAGCATTAACTAAAGAAAGACTTTCATGAGGATCAGACAGCATCCTCCAGCACAGGTCCAGATCGATATAAAGAGGCCTGAGAGAATGTGGCCCTGTTTTTGCATGCCTGCCTTCCCCCCTTGCTGGTAAGTGCACCTACTCTGTAGCAGATAACCCTTCACTCACATCAGAGCTGAGTTTCTTCAACTTCCCAATCTTGACTGAAGACTTGGCAGTTTTCCAGAAATCCTCTAGGCCTGTATTGTCAGATCAGGACTGTTGGGGCATCCAGCCTTGAGAACTAAGTAACTGCCAGGCTCTCAGTCTCTCCCATGTGAACACAGCTCACCGATGAACTGCCAAGCCAGGCAATACTTTCCTTTTATGAAATATGTTTGTTCTGTCAGATCTTTTCCTTTAAAGAACCCTGACTAACATTTGTGACATCAAAGCATGCCTCCGAAGCATGAGTGGTCCCTTGAAACTGGAATATCTTTAACTCCTTCATGGTCTGTTGGCCCTGAAGACTTAAAAGAGCAACTCAACAAATTCTGTGGGTGGGCCAAGCCTACATTTTACTTTGACGTATACATTTTTGTTTGTGTTTCAAGAAGTTTTAACAAAATGTACCGAATAAGCTTTACTGTGTGCTTTTAGCACATTATTCCTTTCAAAATATCTAGCCTAATAACAGTTAAAACAGCCAGCACTGTCAACACATATGTATTATAGTTGAGATTAAAAATGTACTGCTGAATAGAGATTATACTTCAAGTATGAGATGATATTTTTTAATCCTTGTCTACACCTTCCTATAGGTAGCATGGATACAAGTTTGAACATGCAGGGACTTTCTTACAGCCACTGGGTTACAAGCACCTCGCATGCTGCCGAGGCCAGAGAAGGAAGACTGGCAGAAATAGCGAGAGGATTCTTGGCACTAGTGAGCCACCATGTTGTACTTTGCTGCCTGGTACAACTACCTTTTCATGGCATGAAAGAATAACACCCTTTTCCTGTGTGCGTTGAGGGCTGCTAGGGTTTCTATTGCACAATCACACACACATATATGAACAATATGTTTGTATATAAGATGAAATCAGCTCAGATGCAAAACTGAAGAGGGATAAGAGCGAGTGAGGAGTCATCAAAACAGGATTAAAAGTGATGCGAGAGGAAACATCAAATAGAGTTTTCCTTGGCAGGGAAAGAAAATGAAGAAGTTGAAACATAGCTTAGAAAAAAATGGTTGAATGGTTAGTATGCAAAGATTACAAACAAGATGATATTTATTCTTTATATAAAAAAACAAGACTTTAGAGCATGATAATATTGTTGGGCACGTGAATTAAATTCATGGAAAAAGTTAAACGCCAGCGTTGTCTCTAAGCCTGACTCAGTGTCATTTTTCTGGAACTTTTTAATAGAAGGGATTACACTGTGCACAGCAGGCAAATGCTCTACCACTGAGTTACGGACACAGCTCCTTTTCCTAGAAACAGAAAAGAGCAGAAACTACATTTTAGTGCAGTGTATATCCCAAATAAAAGTAGATTATGCAATTCATTTTTTTTTTGCGTTCATCGTCCCTTCATTCTGTCAACAATATCTTAGCTATACAGTTAAAAAATGGACAGATACATAAAAGAGACCTGTCTCCTTTAATAATGTAGGGTGTGTATTTGAGAAACAAAAATGAATACATGCTCTAGACTCCAGTCAAAATAAACTCTGAGGTTGTGGGTTTTTTTTTTATGCATTCTGAGCCCAGATCTGGACTTGGTGATCTTAACAACGCTCAAGATTCATAAGGACATCTCCTAATGTAATCATCCAGCATCCCCCACTGTCCTCTGCGATCTGCTGTCATCACTTGTCCAGATCCTCCGAATCATCTGAAGAGCCGATGGCTTCTGGAAGACCTCCAGCTCAGGATACACTCTCCGGGAATTCAAGTGGGCTATTCATAGCGTAGGTGATTGTTTCCGTGCTTGAAATATGCTCCTCTATTACTTGTGCTGTAATCAACAAACCAGCCTTAATAAGACGGGATCTTGTATTGGGCTAATTATCCTGACAGGGACAACAAAGTTTAGACTGCACTTTGTCCTTTCCTGTCCTACCAGCTCACTCATAAGCCTTAAGGGTTTACAGACAACTGCACATGACTAAGTTTTGAATTACAATGCACATACACATAATATATATGCACATACACACATATACATACATAAATATACACATACACATAATAAACATACATATACACACATACATGTTGTAACATGTAACATGCATGGTAGAAATACATATACACATGTATACACACATACATCCATACACACATACATGATACACATCTAAATATACACACATGCACATACTTGAGAAAATATTCTTGTATCTAAAGGAAAGCTATGTCTTTGCTCTCAGTGGCTTTGATGTTGGGTGTGAGGGGATCATTTCCTTCACACAGCATTCATTTCCGGGTAACTCGCTGGGAGATTGAGAATTTAATTTTGTTCTGGTACTCACTACCTAAACTGCAAGCTCACACCTTAGGGGCTCAGTTCTACAAGACCAGCCCCACTTCAGATGCCAGTCAGAAGTACCGAGTGTCAGAGTAATCACTTCTGCCCGATCTTCAAATTCAGCAATTTGCAATAACAACCTTCATAAATCAGAAATGCTTCACTTAAATCCATCAAAACAATATCAAGACTATTACTCTACATAGCACAAATCAACCGTCAGATGCAAGGATGCATGTGGTGAAGTCCAGAAGAATCCTAAGCACAAAAGCTTCCATGATCAACAGCCATGGACTGGCTTCCAAGTGCACCTCCCTTCCAACATATGGATGTATTTGCCATGCTAGGAGATGTCCTAACTGTGGAGTTTGGGGATTTGTACAGAGATTTATTACACATTAGTTTCTTAGAAACTCAATTCCTAAGGACTTTCGTTTTCTTAGTTGATATGGAACGGGGCTGAAAATTTGAGCTTTTAACCATGATCTGTCTTTTCTGTTGAGCATTTATTCTGCATCTTGAAGCTATAAAGAAGCCCAGTAAAGTTGCCTTAGTAGCAGAAAAGGTGCAACTGCAGTCCAGGATGTCACAAAGCTCCATGTATAACGGTCCTGTTACCCCACCAGTAAGATATTAGCATTGTAAGAAACTTTGTGTCATATATGTGTGCATGTATTCTTAGTGTGTCACAGTAGTGAGCAAATTATTAATATTTTTGTCTAATTATAAAATGCAACTTCTCCTCAATAAAGAGCTAGAAGAGTTATGGGAATTCCTTGACGCCATTTTGTATGTTTCTTGTTTGTCCTGTGCTAGTCCTAACAGTTGCCGTATGCAGAGAAATGTCTCACCTTGTTTTATCTGTCTAGTTACTTAGTTTGGACAATAATTATCCTCAACAACAGCTAAAAACTGAATAACATCAAGTAACCTTTATAAAGAGCTTAACTTCTCTTCTAGCATAGGCACCGAGGAAACCACCAGCTGACAAGAGTTGGGTTGCCTGGAAGGAAAGCTTTACAAGCCTGCAAGTACAGAAGCCTTATTTTAAGGTTCTATAGATATGAAAATCTTACAAAATTTGAGCCAGGATTTTTTAGGATCCTTTCTTTGTACTCTAGTCTCACTACGGCATCTCTCCCTCTGGGTCAGATCGTGTAGATGTGACTGTAGGCATTCGGAGGAATATGAAAGGGAGAAAGTGCAGTCGTTCATACACTAATGCGTTCACTGGAATGTGTTTATGGGTCCCATCTCTGCCATGCATCCTTCAGGTGTTCCTGGTCTTCCTTGTTAAAAATAAATAAATAAATAAATAAATAAATAAATAAATAAATAAAAATATAAAAATAAAAGAGCTTCCATGAATTGCTTCTCTCAGTCTCCCACTAGCTCCATGGCCCCGAAGCGCAAAGTCAGAGGTCATAGGGTCAGGACACAATGTGCTGTGTCACAGGACGTATGTGGGTCCTGGAGGAAAGACTGTGGTTGAACACATACTGAGCCAGAAGCATGTGTGGTAAAATCCACTTCTCATCTATGTTGGCTATAAATCCCTTCTCTTCTGTCAAGAATATGTGGGTTAGAGCCGGAAACCTGCAATCACAAATATTCCAAACATTCGCTTCTGTGATCATGGCAAAAAGAAATAGAGCTCATCAGAATTTTCAAACGTGCGGGACCTAAACGTGCATCAGGATTAGGGCTGGGAAAGAACCTGGAGAACAATTTCCTAGAACTTGTGAGATGTTACTGGCAATTAGTGTTAAAGGTTAAAAAAAATCCAACTCATTGCTATTAAAGAACATGTCAATCAAATAACAGTAAAAGACTGCTGGTTTTATATTTTTCTAGAAATAATTACTCTTCAAAATTCTTATTATGTGAAGAAGCAATCAGAGATGATGTTGCCAAAAATGTTACAGAGACACATGATGAAATTCATTAATACATTGTTACTTTTGGGGATGCTTGTGATATTTGGAAGCTTTGAAGATTTTTGTCTTTTGTTGTAGTTTCTATGCTGATTCTGAATAAATATTCATTCTCATGATCAAGAAACCATTAATAATTTTGAATTTGTTTTCTTAAAGGGGAATGTCTAAATTCCAAAACTCTCAGACTCAGGAAATTAAATCTATCTGGACAGGATTTAGCTTTCTAAATCCCATGTGTGATCACATTAGTGATATATAAATATATAAAGCTATTTCCTTTTATATATTGGTTCTACCGCCTACTACTTTGGTGTTTCAGCATCTACTGAAGGTCTGCTGGTTATCCAGCCTCATGGACTGAGCAACTACTGAATTCTTGGACATTCTGTTTGCAGCTAGCCATTGTAGGACTAGCTGGACCACAGCATGTAAATCATTCTAATAAACCCTCTTCATATATATAGAATAATGGAACTTTTACAATGAATCAAGAGAGACAGACAGACAGACAGACAGACAGACACACACACACACACACACACACACACAGAGAGAGAGAGAGAGAGAGAGAGAGAGAGAGAGAGAGAGAGAGAGAAGAGAGATTTAGTTGGAAGCTATTTTTAACCAAAAGAAAATTTAGTAGACCTAAAGTTCCAATAAACCCAATCACAGAACTAGAGCACTTTAGACACATCTGAGTGTAAGTTAGAAATTACTAGGAGGCATGGGGCAAGTTCAAGGGTAATGTTCAGTAAGGCTGTTACTAAAATCAGTCATGAAATACTCAGAGAGCACAACTTGAAGCTTACGAGTTGTTAAAAACAACAACATGAAGTTGGGGGGCGGTATCTGGGAGGAGTAAGAGGAGGAGTTGGGATGCATATGATCAAAATATATTGTATGAAATTCTCAAAGAATTAATAAAAGTGTTTTCTAAAAAGCAAAAAATGGATACAGCATTAGGGTGCAAAGTCAGAGTCAGGAGTTCATGGGAAATGAAAGGCTTCCTAGCTAAATTTACCAGCTAGTGCCTTCAAAATGGTAGACCAGTTACTGCAAACCAATGTTCCTTAGCTTGGAGGACTGGAGCTCCATGTTGTTATACATAACAGGGCCAACATTTTCATAAGGAGCAAGTAGCATAGATCCCAGAGGAGCAGGACCTTAGGACGGTTTGAAAATTAGACATAGGAGACATTTTCATCAGGTAACGATTCAACTTTTGTATAGGCATAATCATGGATGTTTTGAACACTTTAACAAAGCCAGTTGAATATTTGGGAGGTGAAAGATTAGAAATGTTAGCTCATAGACCTTATGGTGGTGCCCCTCAGCTCGATGTCTCTTCTCCATTAGCCAATAGCAGCGTCTCCTCTTTAGCATACGGATATTTATTTAAAGCACTCACTGATATGGGGTGACTTTAAAAATGAGTTTATGATAGTGATAGTGTTGGGTCGCTCATGAGGTTTTTCTGTTTTCCTTTCTCATTGCGGGAAAGTAGCAGGCATCCTGGATATTAGAATTTCTATTATTAGAAAGAATAATAGCTCCATCATTTAATTTTACTTACACATTTTATTATATTTGTCCAACTGAGTGCTATTATGTTCCAGAATAATGGGGGATATTCATAACCTTCTTCAATCTCAAAATAAACCAGAGACTTGAAGTTTTCCCTCAGGTACCTCCAGTCTCAAATTCAAGAATTATCCCCCCTCGCGCTCTCCTCCGTTTTGTTCCCTCTGACCATCCAATTTTAAATATTGCTTCCTATTCCTGAGGGCTTTAGATACCGAATCACAGGCTGCATTTAAACAGACTTCACTTGGAGTTAATGAGTTGAATGTGCCTACTTGTTATTCACAGTCTGAACAAATGCGAAATAAAGTAGGCTTATTTAAATAGACAGAACGGCCACCTATAAAGCCATAGGTTATCAAATTGTAGAATTGGATTGGCTCTGTTTCCTTGGCCAAGGAAAAAGCCAGAGTGCTAACCTCTTGGTAACATTTTCTTACACTGAAGGAAGACACGATCCTTTTGATTGCCTATCAACGTTAGTGTTTGCAGATGTGGAGAGGCCCTAGTCTGTTAACTACAGAGATGCCTTGACCTACTTTGTCTGATTTTCTCTTCTTGCATTTTAAAATGCAGGATGAAGGACTGTAGAATTTTTTTTCTTATCATTTCTTCTTAGCATTCTCTAAAAGGAAAAGAACACCAAAAATTCTTTTGAAAGGGGAAACAGTGAAATACTCTTGAGGTCAGTTTGACCAAAAAAAAAAAAAAGAGGCATTGTTTTAAATAAGTTCTAAAATAAGACGCGCTGAGACTTTTGCAAGGAGAGACAAGGAGCTGACTTCAAATAGTGTAAAAAGATAAAACCAGGCATATTTCCAATGAACGCTTGGAATGGAAAGTATTTATAAGGCAATGCCTCTTTCACCTGTCTTTCATGAATCTATCAGATGCCAGGGGGCTTAAGGTATTGGGAGTTGTCTTTTTGGAGTTAATTGGGAAGAGAGCTATGTTTGTCTAGGGGAAAGAATACTCTTCTATGTCAGAAGAAGTGGGGGTTGTTGATAAAATACTCAACAGTCAGTTATCTGAGCAGATAAACCAAGCCCAACCACAGGAGAGGAAAACGACATTACCTTTAGCATGCGTACCTGGAGACAAGATGGACAGGAACAGTTTTGAAGCTATCAGCATCCTTACTAAGAGGCTTCATGAGAACTGCCAGCCGATACTATGATCACGAGGATCCAGAATGACAGCCGCTGAGCTAATGGAAGGAATAAGGAGTCTCTGGCAAGTACAGAGCATATGTGATTTCCAGCACATTTACATCCATGGATATCTTGGAAGGGGGGCTTGAAATGAAGGGAAGAATTCTGAAGTCACTGGGGTCCGGGAGCCAGAGAAATAGGGTTCCTACCACCCATGATAATGTGCTCACTTCCACACAGTTCCTGGAAAAAAATTGTAAGACATAATGCAATCTAAGCTGTAGTTTCCAGTGTCTTAGAGTATCAGAGTTAACTGTAAATTCATCAGCATTAATCTGCAAATCCGTCACGATGAAATCCAGGGTTGCTGTGAAATGCAATTTCTTGAGGACTTCTTGACAGAGTATAGTCAAGGGCAGCAGCGCCACCAGGGGACTCCTGCCAATAAGATCATAGGGAGGACCCTAGCTAGCAGTCAGGACTCTTCTCCAAAATGGCCTATTCTTGGCTTATCTCATGCTGACGTTAGCATGCCAGGCACATTCCCTGAATGTGATATTCAGGTATCAGTTATTTGTTGATACTCAATACCTGCCCTAGACACCTTGTTCCTTCCACTACTTCAGAGTCTCTCATTCTGGCTCCTCGTAATTACAGTAATCTGCTGCGGGCTTTCCATGAAGTCTCTCTGTGAGAATACTGATAACTAAAAAAAACCTGTTTTCTATTGCATCTTGTCTCCAAGCAAGCAGAATTGTACCAGGTCCAGTTGTGAAGCTCTGCCCACCATTCCAAGAGTTTTGTCTGTTACAGTAGGCCGAGAAATTGCATAAAGAAAACAAGCCTGGATGATTCTTGGGCAATCATGGGGGTTATGACTCAAGATGGCTGAGGTCAGGTCAAGTTGAATCCCCGCAGCCAGTTCCATCAGATGATAACCTCATCCTTGTTAACCCCATTTAACTTTAATTACTTCCTAAAAGCCCTATCACCAAACACAATCTGACTGTAGGTTAAGGCTTCGATATATCATTCAGGAGACGACCAGTTCTGTTCACAGCAGGATTTCTTAGCTTTATTGAACCGAATTTTAAGTTGAAGTTTTGTTGTCAAGAGGGAAGGAAATGAAATATCCTTTCCATGACCACATTCTCAGAATTTATAGCAGAATTTCCTCCCTAAGTCCTCTTATCTTCTGCCAAAGCATCCCCCAAATATTTTCACCTAGGCGTTTTGTCATTCAGTGGACAATAAACTCTGTTAATTTCTGTGTTTGAAAAGTTATCTGCAATTGAAATTTGTGACTTAATGCAGACTAATCAATATAATACACAAGAGATTTGATAGTGGCATGTTTTTATAACCATTCTCCCTTTAATTCAGGCTGAGGCTGCATCCTTGATGCCAGTCATTGAATGACAATATATGGGCAAGCTACTACTGCCCATCACCTCTCCCAGTAAGCAGGGCCTGCCTTGAGTTGCAATCCCTTTGGATGTATTTTTTATTTAATAAATGAGTATTAATTTTTCCGTATCATCTTCAGTCCATAGCACTCACAGTAGACTGGAAACTAAGCCATGGGGAATTCTCTTGAGATGTTGGCATTTACATGAAATGATAATAAGGAAGAACAACCACAACGAACCATATTTTTTTTTTTAAAAAATGTTCACACTGAAGGACAGATAAAATTTTTTCATCTTTTTACAGGACTGTGTGGGCATAGGGAGTGAACTGGGGGCCATGCTTCTACTCTATGTCTTCAGTAATTGCTTGAGCACGTGACTTGAGGTTTGAGCTATGTATGGAATAAGGATTTGATATATGTCAGAGACTGTTGCAGGAATCTTTGTGCTATCTCATTAATCCTCTCAACAGCCACGTGAGCTACATGACATTACTCTTACTTTATAGTGAAGTTATGGGGCTTGCCTAATTTTACGAGTTAAAGGTGAGTTCTTTCCTGGCTGCCAAATCCCAAAGGCTTTCTGCGACACCTGAACTAATAGAACCAGACTCTGCCAGAGTGTCGTGGGGACCACAGATAAGATATGGTCCGCCACCCTGGAATATTACTGTTTCTCCTGGGTGTTGAATTTCGCTGGAACAACTATAGCAAACAACACCGACTAGCGGCAGAAACAGCAGAAATTGATTCCTTGTATTACTACAGGCTTGCATCCCAAGATCAGGATGGCCAGATTCTATGTGTGCTAGGATTCTGTCTCTGTGATTTAACATGATTATTGTGCTCTGGCACCTTCACGTGATCTTTCTTCTGTGTTCTGTGTCTATCTTAATCTCCTCTTCCTTCTCCTCCTCCTCCTCCTCCTCCTCCTCCTCCTCCTCCTCCTCCTCCTCCTCCTCCTCCTCTTCTTCTTCTTCTTCTTCTTCTTCTTCTTCTTCTTCTTCTTCTTCTTCTTCTTCTTCTTCTTCCCTTCTCCTCCTTTTTCTCCTCCTCCCCTTCTCCTTCTCTTTCTTCTTTTTCTCTTTTCCTCATCTTCCTCCATTCTTGTTTTTCAGGCAAGCATAGCACAGGAGGATTTGAACACACCTTGATGACCTTCTTACCCTCTGTTGTCTCAAGGACAGTTACTATCTGAGGTCCTGGGAGAAAAGATGACTTATACATATGAGACTGGGGGGGGCATAATTCAGTCTAAAACAGCAGTCAATTTGAAACACCCAGGATGGGAGAGAGTGTAAAGTATAATACATAGTCGCCTGGACTCCAGATTTGAGAGAAGATAAAGGTATAATACATAGTAGCCTGGACTCCAGACTTGATTGCTTTAGAGGACTAATATTTACTCTTTCATTCAGTATGCAAGTTTACTTGAACAAGTCTTTTAATTGTCTGTTCTTCAGTGACTGTCTTTGAAATGACATAGTTTTCTAAATTGTGTAAGGAGATTCAGTGAATTAATACATGGCAAGCATATCTCTGGAATGCGCTAAATACAGGACATTTCTCATCCTTCTTAGATAGAGTAAAATGCAGAAATTCTCTCCCTTTTACTGCCTATATTTAAGATGTAGAAGATGGTGATTTGCTATGCATAGTTAAAGAATTGCTACAGCACTATCAGTGCACAGAACTGATTTTGTGGAAAGCCCAGCTAAAGATTGTTCTCTTAGCAAGGATTCAATACACAGCAACACTGGAACCCATAGTCCCCTGCGGGATATTAGGTCACTAGGCCTTTGCATCTTGTCACAATTGCATCTTTCTGCCACTTGGTCTGCACCTCTGCTTCTCCTTTCCCTACTACAGCTCTGTTGTATTTCTGGGTACTCCACTCTTCTATTTTAAGGGTTCTATGTATGAGTGAGATCATGCAGTGTTTTGATTTCTATGTCTGGCTTATGCCACTTAGCATAATGTCCTCCAGGTTCACCCACAGTGTCACAAAAGGCAGAGTCCTATTCTTTTCAGAGATTGAGTGATATTTCAATACGCGTTGATGACACGTGTTTATATAGGCACATATGTCCCCTTTTCTTTGCCTACTCAGCTGTTAGCACATGTTTTGATTATTCACTTACCTTAGCTTTAGGGAGAAACGCTACAGTAAGCACAGGAGCACAGATATTTGGATAAGGTCCCGATTACATTGCCTCCATTTGACAGCCATAGAGGAATTACTAAGAATACAATAGGAGCCCAGAAGTAAACACAAACTTGTATGGCCAACTAATTTTCATGAGAGAATACCACAAAGATGTAGGAAATGGATAGTCTCATCAATAATCAATACTGAGAAAATTAGATATCTATATAACAGTAACTAGAATTAGACTCTTATTATACACACAAAACAACTTAAACTAGATCATAAAAGCCCTAGAAGAAAACTCAGGAGATTTGCCATGGTAATACCTTTCTGACATTATACAAAAAGTTTAGGTAGAAGTAAATAAGTAGGACTCCATTAAACAAGCAAACAAAAACAAACAAACAAAAAAAAAAACCTTCCACACAGCAAAAGAAATGACCCGCAAAATAGAAAATCTGCCTGCTAATTGGCAGAAACTGTCTGTTAACCAAACCTCCTTTAATCATTAAGTTAGAACATTTGTGTTAGGCTGGGCGGTAGTGGCACATGCATTTAATACCAGCACTCAGGAGGCAGAGACAGGTGGGTCTCTGTGAGTTTGACACTAGCCTGGTCTACAGAGTGAGTTCTGGATAGAGTTGTTACTCAGAGAAATCTTGTCCCAAAATATAAAGTGTGTTTGTCTATAATGAAACACTTGAGTCTGGCAGTACGTTAAAGAAAGGAGATATGCTCACAGTTTTGTAGATTTAAGGATAGGGTACCAGCATTGTCTCTACATTGCTCAGCTGCTCTTTTTCCCGACAACTGACAAAGGAAGTTGCAGACATCCTAGTAAGAGATCACATGACCGAGCTGGAAGCACAGATACTGGGGTTGGATTAGGGCTTTTCTAGAAACACTCCTGCAGGAACCAACCACAGCCCCACAAGGAAGATCTCAATTCCTCTGAAGCAAGTCCCACTGATCCAAAGATCTCTTCTTAAGCTCCACCCCTTCCCAACTCTATTGCTGCAGAGCCCAAGCCATTTGAGGGGCATTGAACAATATACAAACTATTCCCTACAGCAAAGAAAGTGTCTTAATCACACACATCTATCCTCTTCTACATAGAAAGGAGACAAAATTCCATGAACCATTTCTTCCTACTGTGTGTTTGCTCTTCATGCGAGGCAAGCTTCTTAGATGCCCTCCAGTGATTTCTATCTGCTAGTATTTGTCGTCTTTAAAATCCCCTTCATGACACTGTCACTAAGACAGAAAGGCAACCCACTGACTGGGAGAAAATCTTCACCAACCCCGCAACTGACAAAGGTCTGATCTCCAAAATATATAAAGAACTCAAGAAACTAGACCGTAAAAGGCTAATCAACCCAATTATAAAATGGGGCACTGAGCTGAACAGAGATCTCTCAACAGAAGAAGTTCAAATGGCCAAAAGACACCTAAGGTCATGCTCAACTTCCTTAGCGATCAGGGAAATGCAAATCAAGACAACTTTAAGATACCATCTTACACCTGTCAGAATGGCTAAAATCAAAAACACCAATGATAGCCT
>NW_026067932.1:4988774-5086252 GCF_014885135.2 Alexandromys fortis
AAGGGGAGGCGGAGGTGGGGAAGAGACAGAAATCTTTAATAAATTAAAAAAATAAATAAATTTAAAAAAAACAAAAAACAAAAATAAAATAAAATCCCCTTCATGTGTGTGTAAACAACACCAATTGACTCACTTTTAATAAATAAAATATAGTGCAAGTACTAGGGAGGTATTTCTAAAATTACACTGTAAAAGCCCCTGAATTACGTCTTTCTAGGTTTTTTTTTATATGTTTTATTTTTATTTTTGCTCTGGTACTCTCTCTCCTTTTTCTGCCTGCTTGCTCTAAGGAATGAAGCAAGGCCTCTCATTCAGAACCCCCTCTGAGAACAGGTTTATGTTCCACGGTTTCTAGGAAAGGAGGCTTCAAAGAACTGTTCGGCAACCTGTAAGGAGCTGTGTCCTGCCAGCTACCCATAATTGAACTTGAAAGTAATCTTTACCACTCCTCAGGTCTTTTCATGTCAATGACACCCTGTGAGAGATTCCTACATCAGAAGATGTGGCACCCAGACACCTGAACTGTGGAAGCCATGAGAAAAATATATATGTATGTGTTTGTGTATGTATGTATACATACATACATATATACACACACACGCGCACACACACATTTCAATCCATCAGGTTTTAGGATAAGTTGTTATGCAGCCATGCATAACCAATGGACTCTTCTGAAAATAGAAAAAGATGGAGAAGTAGATGGAGTCATTGTGATTCAAGTGGAAAATGAGATTCATGAGAATACAGGCAGAAGACTCCAAGTGTGGAGGACAAGAAGGAACCTGCCATCAAAAGATCCCAACTCTTTTGCAAGAATCATCTCCTCAAGCAGTTTATCTTCAATAGCATGTCTGGAAGTAACCCTTAAATACCCTTGCTTTGCACTAATCTCATTGCAAAGCACTTACACGGTCTGGCCTGCTTCAACGCATCTGTTCCTAATGTTCTCATCATCAATGAGGCATCCCACCTTTATTATCTCTAAAATGACCTAAGGATTAAAGTTAGTTTAATTTCACATCAGTATGCTAGGCAAGCCCCCTGCCTTCAGTATGATATCGTGATAACTGCTGTGGTCTTCTGAAAACTATTTCAAATCACTCACTCATAGAGAGTTCTACCGAAAGAGTTCTGAAAATGAGTCCCAAACTGATTGACTACTTCTGGGAGGCTTTTATTAGATCAAGTAAATTGCAAACCCTTTCTTGGATTCATAACTGAGTGTTAGATGCCCCTCATCAGCTAACAGATATCAGAGAATCAAACAGCCCTGAGAAAGTCATTGGATTTCCAAGCAATGGTTCAGTTTCAATACTTGTGTTTTTAGCTAAGTCTTTTTGGTCCAGTTACTTTTCCTTCAGGTATTAAGAAGCCTCTGTAATGAATGTGTAGATATATATATATCATCTTTCTTTTTTTTTTACTTTTACTTTCAAGTCTGCTTTATGATTTATGAGGGTCATGGTAACATGGCCTCACGGTTCCTCGTTTTCTATCCATTGACTCATCCCTTTTCTTATTCACTCATCAAATACTTACTTCAAATCTCCTGGACACCAAGCCCCATGTCAGATCTCGAAGATGAAAAGGATAACAAACAATTTAAATTAAAAGAGACTCAGCTTTGTTGTTGTAATAAACACAGTCAAATGCAGCTCGGAGGCTCATCTGTAGAAGGCTCAGCCACACTCACACAGTTTGTGGGGGTCTTTCTGACTCTTCCATGGTGGCTTGGACTTCTATATAGGGAAGACCAGAGGTTAAAGAGCCTTATAGCAGCAATCAAATTTCTGCATAGAAAACAGGAGCTCTACTCTTTGCACACTTGTATCTGGCCTCAAGTAGGAGTACAGTCTCAGCTTTTCTATTAGGACAAGAAATCAGAGCTGAGCTCCTTCTGGTCTACCATCCACAGACTTTGCCTTCTGTCCCTGCCCTACTCTTGTTTAATTGTTGTGTGCAGTCTTGTCCTGGATATGTGTATGATTTCTGTACAGCCTTAAAATTACTAAATATACCTAGTGAGTCCAGTTTTTGTTTTCATGGGCAGTTATGGGAGCAGAAATATTATGTTAGAAATGAGCAATCTCTCACTCTCAACATACTCTGCTTCTTCATTCTCTCCTCCCAGTAGGAAGGCCTGCTTGTTCTTGAGAATGAAAATTGAGCAAAGAAGAACAGGGATAAGCCCAAGCTGGTCTTTGAGATTCACCTTGTGACTTTCCATCCCTTTTTTCGACCATTTGATAAATGTGTGTCCCTCCTGTATGATGTGTTCTAGAAATAAAATCCAAATGTTCAAGTGTAGACAGAGACTTTACTTTCATTTTCCAGCCCTCCAGACCAGAATAATCCACACAGAAACTATACTAATTATAACATTGTTTGGCCAATAGCTCGGCATATTCCTAGCAAGCTCTTTTACATCTTAAATTAATTTCTATTAATCTGTATTGCCATGAGGCTGTGACTTACCGGTAATGTTCTGGCATCTTTCTCCTTTGTCCACTACATGGCTCTGCCTACTCTCTCTCTCTCTCTGCTCAGTTTTCTCACATGGATTTACTCTACTAAGCTACTGGCTGAAAAAAGCTTTATTTATTAACCAATAAAAGCAACACATATACAAAAACCAAGTAGACAAGGTTCAAAGAACACAAAGAAGGAGGTTGTCCCTTACATGGGTAATTCCATTGTACTATGACAAAGGCTATGCTGCAGGGTCCCGAAAAAAACAAGGAGCACATTCCTGGGAACACTGGCAGGATGAAAGAGTCCCTGAAGGAAATGATATACAAGAAAAGCACTAACTACACCAGCAAGAGTAGGATAGAGAACGGTTTGGGAGGTGAAAGTTTCAGAAAAACCTAGAGGAGGGGGTGAAGGGAAGAGAGGGGAAGGGAGAGAAAGGGAAGGGAACGGATGTAGGGAAAGAAGAAGGGAGGAAGGGAGAAAGGGAGAAGGACACACAGAGACACACATACACAAGGAGGGTAAAATGATCACTGAGCTTCTGTAAGCTACAGCATAGGTTCCAGGTCAGGGGAAACTGGAGAGATAAGATTAAAAAGCTGAGCTTTAGCCGGGTCTCACCACATCTTCTAAGCCATGAGCACAAGTCTGGAATTTTCCTGAGAGCAGCGGGAAATCATTGCCCAGGAAAGAGCGATATGATAGACCCTTCAGATGTGAAGTAGCAAGTGCCCTTTACAAAAAGCCTGCCAGTTATTCTGCTGGCAAAGGAACTGACCCAATGGCAGCTCACAGCAGTCCTAGTCTGGCTGACTTCCTTCACAGAACAATTTGTGGGCGAGTGGCTTGGAGATTTGTGTGTTTGGTACGCTTAGGAACATGAGGGGAATCCATATCACAACAGCCTTTTTTTTTCCTTTCTTTTCTCTTCACAAATGCTGAATGCCCATTCTTTATTCCTTCACTTTTACATTCATCAAATGTGGACCAAGCACCTGCTATGTAAATAGGGCTGAGCTGTATCGTAAAGCAAAGCCTACAAAAATGGATGCTTGCTTTCAATAGCCAAAGGTCTTCGAGGAAAGATAAGAAGAGCTTAATAGAATCATGTGTGGGAAGGGAATAGAGCCTAGAAACTTAGATGAAGAAGCTAGCCTTTCGGGCTGGAGAGACTTCAGGGAAGGATTTGTAGAGAAAAAGACGCGATAGCCGTGCTTAAAAGACGAATATGATTTTCTCAGCCCTAAGCAATGTCTTTATCAGAAGTCTTTCAGCTATCTGTGAAAGAAAACTCAGCTCACATGTGTTTAAACAAGAGGGAATTCATGGGATGGAATTTATTGAATCACACACTCTGAAATCCAGAGGTCCAGTTTATCCTCAAACTGAATGCATCCAAGGACTTAACATTGGGATGCATTCAGATGCTCTCTTTTCTGCTGCTAAAGGGGGAATTATCTTTGCTTGGCAGGATGGCACCCTCAGCAAACCTAGGTTATTCATGTACCAGGATTGCTGTAGCATGTCACTACAAACAAGGTTGCTTAAAATAATAGCATATAATGTCTCATGAAAGGGTTTCAGGACACCAGAAATCTAAAGTCCAGGCGTTGGTTGTGCTGGGTTTGTCTGGACCCTCTGAGAAAGGATCAGCCGTGCAACTCCCTCCTCAATTACAGCTAGAAATCTGTGGCATTTCTTAGAATTTGACTGCATTCACCCCTCCCTGAAAATTCACATCACCATCCCTTGCTTCTCCTATATGTATCTACACTTAAAGTGACGTTTTTTTCCTATAATATGGATACTAAGCATGGGACAGGTGAATCATCTCAAATCTAAGATGATTGCTATTGAAATCCCCAGCTCAGGTGTGTCTACAAGGATTTCGTTCCAAAGCCCTACTTTATCATCGGGTTCCAGGTGAACATAAAGTTTGAAAGGATGCTCTTCACCCCCTTGTAGGCTGCAAGGACACTCCCCTCCACTGTCTGGAAACAGAATCTCTCTCAAGTCAGATCAGTGGCAGTTCTGACTAGGGATTATCTGTGTGGGGCTGGGTTCACATCCATCATCCATGAGATCAGAAAAACGAGAATAGCATAGATCCTCAGTCTCCCAAGGGGTGGGATTTACAGGTGTATACCATCGCCATAAGGAACAAGAAGAACTTTTAATTCAGTTCCCAGGCTGGCTGTCTTTTCCTGTCTTGTCAACTTCTTTGGCATTTGTTTAGCTATCATTTCATTAAATCATAGTCACAGTAGCAAGTAATTTCATTTTGTTTCATTTTGCTTTTGGCCAGTCTACTTGGCACCTGACAACGTTGGCAGCCCCGCGTCGGTTTTCCGTGTTTCTGGAGAGGAAAGAGATTTTATTGATTCATCACATCCAATAGTCTGAGAAGCCTACTGTCAAACATTATTTTGTTGTTGTTGGTTTTAGGTTTTTGTTTGTTTGTGTTTGTTTTGGGTCAGTGTTAAGGGTTGGACTGAGGACTTCAGGCACGCTAAGCAAATGCTATACCACTGCGCTACATCAAATCCCCACTATTATCAATCAACTATTCATTAGATGCCCTAGACCTGAGAAGCAGAAAAATCCCTAGTCACTTCACTGAATACTGGCATTCTTAAGGGAAAGTGGTCTTGGCTTTTAATTGACTTTTATTGGGTTTGACGTGTTTTAAGAAAACCCCATTCTACTGAGAGGAATTATTAGTTGAAATACTGATTGCTAAGGGATGTGTCACTGTGAAGTGAGAGGAACTAGCAGTTCCTCCTTAATACCTGTGACTTGGGGACCTTCCCGCCATTATCCCGAGTATTCAAAAATGCAAGACCCACTTGTTAGCCAGTGCAGCTGATCTCCTTGAAAGCCTCTAATTTGCCTGAAAAGCTTCAGTGTGCTTTTAAACAGGAAAATCAGCTGGGCATTCTTCAGAGCCATTGACCTGTGGATTTGAGTTTGATTTGTTTATCCACAACAGTCATTACACCAAGTTAGCAATAAGTGGGCTTCAGCCAAATTTCCTTGGTGACTTCTATGCTGGGCATCACCTCGTCCACTCCAGAGGCATGTAACCCATCCAAGACACTCCTGTGGGAACTATTTGGAAGTAGTTAAGGGGAGCCTACCGCTCCCTCACCAGGGTTCAAGTGGAGGTCTGTTCTTAGGTGGTGTATTGAAACCACTGTCTCCACCTATCTCCACCGCTCCAGGATTTTATCAGTTCCCATACAATAAAAGGGAAAGGAAATAGTGAAAGTCTGGCCGACCAAACACATGAGGGTGGAGTACATCTGTGCCCTTGCCCCCCACACCTAGGGCAAAACTGATAATAAGTGTCTCCTTCCTGTTTCTCATTTGTACAATTTTTTAATTTTAATTGTCTAAGACAGTTGTTCTCAGAGCCGTTTCTTTAAGATAGTCATTTTAGTGGAAGCTACTGTGAAAAATCATTCTTGTGGCCGGGCGGTGGTGGCGCACGCCTTTAATCCCAGCACTCGGGAGACAGAGGCAAGAGGATCTCTATGAGTTTGAGGCCAGCCTGGTCTACAAGAGCTAGCTCCAGGACAGGCTCCAAAGCTACAGAGAAACCCTGTCTCAAAAAAACAACAACAAAAAAAATCATTCTTGTCTCAAGCTCTAGGGGCAGGGAAGTATTCAAAATGGACTTAAAAGGAGGGGGCTTTGGGAAACTTGTTGAGTCTCAGGGTTAGATATTTGGATCTTAGGTGGGGGGGGGGTTCTTTGGGAGTCTTAGTGGTTTCGAAGGATTTGAACAAATTTGAGCCATATATTTCAGAAATAAAATTCAACTAGATGACAAGGTCTTGAGCCAGGCTCAATAATTTGAGGAAGAGAAATAATACAACAACACACCTCAGCCTTTATGAAAAACCTGTAGAAAAGAGCAAGGCATGTCTAGATCTGTATGTGTGCTCAAGAGCTGATAGCTCTAATGTGGTGAATTTGTAGCCCACCAAGAATAAACAGACAAATAAGATTGGCACCCTGAAGGTGGAGCTTGAACTTGGATGGAGCTGTGTTGTGGAAATAAAGGAAAATTTGCTAAGAGTCTTCAACAAAACCAGTGTGATCAAGGGCTGTAGCTTTCTCTCCCATGCACTAAAAAAATGATTTATCTTTTAACTTAGCCTTAATTCACAATTTCACAATTAATTAAACATCAGCCTAATCATTATTCCCACAAAGGGGAAGAAGGATGGGGAAATGGATAATGCCTTGACGGTCCATTTCAAATTAGTTATTTGATTCATGAATATTCCACAAGGGCATTTGGGCTATGACCTCGGTTGATGGCTTAAAGAAAGGCACGTCTGTTTAGATAATAAGAAGACAAGGCGAATTTGAGATATCTCTCGGGGTATGTTATGTAGCGTTACAAGGTTTAATCCATACAAAATGTATTACTTTTCCTGTGGCTTGTTGGAGATAACGGAGAATGAGAAGATCGATAAATAAAGTTTGGCATTTTGAAGATGCTTCTGGATGATAAACAGGGCCACGTGAAACCTTTACTGCCTGTCCTGAGCACCAGCCAACCACCAGAGACTTAGGAAAGAAAGGGGGGCTTGCTCCAGATAAGGCTTGCAGCAGGGTGTGTTGTTTGACTCGTAGACTCTCCATAATCCCTCCGAACACCCAGCCTTTCGATTTCATAGATGTAAAAGAAAATTGGGCTGTCACCAGCTTCTTGGATATTAAAAAAAGAAAGAAAGAATAGAAAAGAAGTAGAGAGAAAGAAATGCTTTGCTTTATGATTTTATGGTTTTGTTTTTTAGAAGGAGCTGCTTCCCAGAATATTGGTGAACAGAAAGAATGTATTACAAGGAGTATCAAATATAGGTCAAAGACTCAGCTGTGTCTGACAGGAAAAGAGGAAGAGGAGGAGTGGGGAGGAGGAAAAAGAGGAAGAGTAGAATGAGGACAAGAGGAAGGAGGAGGGGAAAAGGAGGAGGGAGAGAGGAGGAGGCAATATAATCGTCAACATCCTTCTCCAGCCAAATCACCTATCACAAAGTACCGTCGTACCATTGCAATCCCAGTTAGGATCCTTTTCATTCTTAATTATGTTAACTCTTCAAAAAGTCAAAGCTGAATCAAACATACGGGTTCCTAGAGTCCCCAAAGGACTGGCATTGTTTGAGCACGAAGAAAATGTGAGAGAAGCCTTGCTTTCAATGGTATGCAAATCTCATCTTCCGCTCCTGAGGTGCCCACCTCCTATTATCTTAAACTACGGAAGTAACTCTCAAAAGGCGGGTTTATGTTATGTTCATTCCAATGACTGCTGGTGCTGAATTAGTTCTCCATAGCAAGTTGAGACCATGGATTCTTATGAGGCCTCAGGGACCCATTGGAAGGCCTGCAACGAGTATAAGGCAGAGCCTATTGCCACTTTCCACAGGGAGAGGCTGGGAAAGTCCAGCCTTTAGCCTCCTCTTCCTTCCCAATGTGTAGAGGATGAATAAACATCTCCTAATGCTTTCTATTAAGTAGCCTTAAATGAACGTGGCTTATAAGGAAGAAAGACGGAAGTGTTACAAACAGGAGACTATAACAGGGTTCAACTTCAAGACTCTATTGAGGGTAACGATAAGATTCTAAGCCAAGTGAGGTGGCCTCAGGTCTTTGCTCTCCCAATTAGCAGGCTGAGGTGAGCCTGGACGACACAGCAAAACCTAACCTCAAGGAGTGGGGACATTCTGTATTCAGCTGTGGTTTGAAAAGGATAACTGTACATTTCAGGACAAGCCATTCAATTTATTTTATCTGAAAATGGAGGGGCAGGTTTTTTTTTTTTTCCCAATGGGATTGTAATTTAGTTGGAAGAGTGTTTGCCTAGCATGTGCAAAGCCCCCGGGTTATTCTCCTCACTCAAGTAGCAGGGACATATCAACTGAGCCATCTCCTTTACCCTTGCAACCACTCTTTGGTTCGGACTTTGGGCTCCAGTCTAACAGCTGACTTTATACTTTTACCCAAGCAGCAAGCATCCTTCATCTTTGTACTTCTCAGGGTCCCCCACTCCTGAGAGCCATGGCATCTTGTTCCTTCAGTTGACACACAGGACCAGCAACTCGACGCTCCCAGAACTCCTCTCAGACACCATTCTCCCAACTTTGCCAGAAGTCTTTAGATCTTGTTCTAGCTTGGATTGCATCTCTCCAGGAGCGTTTCCAGGATATCAGGCAATTAGGACTCCAGCTGGCTTGACTCTTCCAAGTCTGGCTATTTCTTGAACTGACTTGCTTTTTCCTTTGTTTCTTTCTACTCTCTAAAGCTGGAAGACAGCATCACGGTTTCATTGTGGCTTTTTCATACATACTTTGCTCAGTCCATGTCTTGACTTTAGTCCAATTCAGGACTGATACTGGCTTTCCCGTCCTCACCGCGTCTATCCTTATCACAAGCATATGATGTCGGCGAAGTACTACACTGTCTTTCGTCAAGTGTGAGAAGTGTTCTTATTTTTCTTATTAGAAATTGATCCATGTGCAAATCCTTTTGGCTATAGTGTGTTGATAACCAGCAGCACCCTCCGGGACACTCAGGATCTTAGCTTCCCCTATGTAAATCCCAGATTGGACTTTTCTAAGGGCATCCCTCTACTGGTGAATTAACCCTCACGGTCAGCAGCCCTTCCTTTTCTTCACTGGGGGGCGACTATCTATAAGTTCATCAGTATAAACACGGTCTTCCTTGTGTTAGAGCCTCCTCTTTCTGGCTCCAGTCAAGCCAGCTGTCATCAGCGTATCCACACACAAACAACACCGAGAGAGTGAATGGAATAAAAGACATGCACAGGACAGCTTTGCCTTTCAATAGCTCAGAAATCCCAATGCTCCCCGCGTCCTTTCATTTTTCTACTTATCCTATTCTTGGCCATCCTTTCCCTTTGATAGCTGGCATTGCCTTCTCATTAGTATCCCAGTAGGAGTCGGCCTTCACAGAAAGGCTGCTGAAGCTTTCCCTGTAGAAACCTGTCCCCTGCTTGCATTTTCATGGCTGAAACCTGGGGTTATATTTGCTACCCTTTATCACCTAGGCTTTCATGAAAGGAATGGCATTTGAGAAGCAAATGCAATAAGGCATCCAAAAAGACCGGAAAGTGTACTTGAGGAGCCCATCTCCAGCAGAGCAGAGATGGTTGAGAGAGAGTGGCAATCTCTATTCAGAAATGGACCCGATTCAGCAGGCTTTTACTGCAGAGAAATCGCACACTTGATAATCATCAGACATGATTTTTTACAGTGAACTACCATCGCGGAGTCCCATTTTAAGACTCTAAACTTATTTTCCCCACGCTGGAAAAGTTCAGAATCAGTGCTATTGTGAATATAGCCTGCCTGTCCTTACAATCAGTAGGGCCCCCACCTCCCTACCCTAAAGCAAAAGGCATTTTCTCCATACACATAGAAGACGCATCAGTAATTCTTAGGATTCAGACAGATGGCAGAAGTTAAATTCACCTTGTGAGTACCACCTTTCAAGAGGAGACAAATGAGGGGAAGCCTTGTTGTCTGGTGTCTTTGGTACAAATTTAGGTGTCAGAGGCTGGCACTATGGGTGATTATGGGCAGAAGTCTGACCTTGGCTTCTTTCAGATCCATTTCCTTGAACTATCAGGAGGCTGCTTCTCCTTGGACATGGATGTAAAGAGGAGGAGACAGAGGCTAGCATCCCCTAGGCTCTTGACTGCAACTGTTATGGTGTTGGAGATGCTGGTCTATTCATAGTAACTCTATTTCTGCCTAGACAGACTCTCAGGGTGGGAGGTCACATGGGGAAGCAGAAATAGTGGGGTGGTAAGCCTTCATTAATGCCTTTTGGAAGAGCCTTGAGCCTCCAAGAACGGAAAGTATATATAGCTAACCTCTTACTGCCCTCGAAGCAGTTTCTCCTACCTGTGGAGGAACTACTTACTTTAGGTACAGTAGAATGTAAATGATAAAAAAAAAATCCCTTTCTAATTGCCTAAAAACACAGCTGTTTCTCTCTGGAAACACAGAATGAAGGCTAAAGGCTCTGTTTGCTCCTGTCTCTCTGTTGTCCTAATATGAACCTGACTCTGTCCCTAGCCCCATGTCTTTAAACCAATGCCCTTTGCTCAGCTTTAGAAAGCTTCCAATGTCATGCCTTGCTCTGACCAGTCCTGGCCAGGAATGAATCTTTCGGGCCTATTCCTTGACATGAGGTGGAGCAAATAATAACCATCCAGTATGTGCTTACGAAAGGATGAGCCAAATAATCTTTAAATGCATAAGGAAGGATACCACTGTAAAACCTCTTTGCTTGAGATATCAAAGAAATAGACACATTAGGAAGATCAAAATAAGCAGGACACAAAATAAGCTAGCACACCACCTTTGACTGATATTATACACAGTGCTACAGGAAGAAGCAGAATGAGGAGTGGCTACAGGGACCAGAGATGTTGGCTATAGATTTACTTCTCAAGCTCCCTAGCGTGCTGATTGCTTATGTAGCTTTTTAGAAGTATCCTGTTTTGAGATGCTTAGGAGATGACCTTGAAACATAAGGATATACCATTTTATTAGGGTAGACCATGGCTTTGTATAGTTAAACTATCAAACACTTCCTGCGGACATAGCCCTGTAAAGACTTCCCTTTTGATCCAATTTGATTAGACTCCTCTGGCTCTATTTCTCAAGCAGACTAGATCTGGTCTTCCGTAAGCAAGAAATTCCTGCTAAACTATTGAAGGAGAACCACCTCTTCTTTCATGGTCAAGTTTTTTACCCTTTACCCTTTATATCTAAGCCCATGGCCTGCCTTTAGCAAGAATCCTGTTAGGCAACATAGCAATCATCATTCTATTCCTAATATCTCCTCTTGGTATTTTTAATTTTAGACTCCATACTCTGTCTATAAATTTATAGATGCCATCACTATGTTTGGAACTGATTTTAATCTCTTTCCTTGATTGCAATAATCTTTGTCCATATAATAGTCTTAAGTGAACTATTCCTTCCTACTTAAAAAAAAGTTGGATTTTCCTTTCCCATTAGCCATTCTGCCCCAGGCTATCTTTTTGTGTCTTTCTGAAAACAGGAAAATGTTGATTCCTGTAGAAACTTCCAGAATACAGAGCCATGATGATATTTTGTGTTTATTATCCATTCAAGCCAAATTTTTTTCTTTCCAACCACTGCTCACTTGATATATTGAATTAAGAGATTTCACAATGATGATTTGGCTCATTCATTCAGAAAAATTCATTTCTTCCCTGGCCCTAAATTCAGCTAATGCCCACAATTTTCCATATGACATACAAGAATACAAGAATACTTCAAGTCCACAGTCTTGCCTGTTGCTTTCTCTTATTTTTAATTCATTTCCATTGTTTTAAGTAACTAATATGATATGTTTGAATACCATATTTCTAAACACAATACAATATATTTAAACAACTAATAGAATTGGAGTGTCATTGGGTATGTCTTCCCCTCCTCTAATCTCACCTCTTTGGAAGAATCTTACAGACTTTTCACCAAACACAAGTTTATGAACCACTCAGGATAGACCTTCCTTCCTACATTTTGGCATTAGAATATCATAGCTATATTCCAACAGTTTCCATTCAAGCTTTTAGCTTAAGCCTGATATCAAATGAGTCCAACATTGACTACAGTTTCTAGAATGCTCCATGAACATTTGTTGAACACTGATCCTCCAGATGGGCAATGGACCTTCCCATGGTTACCTGTTGGTCCCTTGGAACTTTGTCTGTCCACACAGGCATCTCTGAGAATGGCACATTTGATTTATTCTTGTGTAGAACAAGTACCTTTGTATGTGTGCTTTTCGTAGCACACGGTCGCTCTAGTCTTATTTGTCTTTCATATCTCCCATTTGAACGAAAGCTTCTTGAGAGCTCATATTCCTAGCTCAGACTGACAAGGTGCCAACTCTGTACTAGGTGCTGGCTATGTGATAAAAGGAGCTAGTATTTACGACCCCTTAGTAAGAAACACGTGCTTGATTAGCACTGGATTGTGGGAAGTCCTTCTACATTTATTGGTTGATGAAAAAAGCTGTTTAGGCCAGAGGCTTAGCAGAGTAAGAAAAGTTGGGAGTTTCAAACAGATAGAGGAGGAGAGAGTAGGCAGGTCAGGGAGATGCCATGTAGCCTCCGCTGCCAAAGAAGAAAGACACGAGCCACCAGTTGGAACCTTGCCAGTAGTCCACGAGCCTCATGGTAAAATATAAAATAATAGAAATGGATTAATTTAAGACTTAAGGGCTAGATAGAAACATTCTTAAGCTACTGACCAAGCAGTGTTGCCAATCATATAGTTTCAGTATGATTATTTCTGGTCAAGGCAACGGGAAATGGAATGGAGCTGCCTCCGACAACATATTATGTGAATTAGCGCAATTAGTTATTCTGATAGTCCAATGATGTGTGTCTTACAGTTACCAACATTTTTTTTTTGATGAGGAAACTGAGGCACAGCATGGGGAAACTAAGTAACTTGCCTAAAGTCTCTCAGCCAATAAATTAATGAAGTTAGGTTTCAAAGCCATAAAATTCAACTGCAGATTCCAGGCACTGATGAGGTCTCTTTTATAGTCTGACTCATGGCAAGCGATAAATACTTGCTGGTTAATTAATCTGGATCTATGAGAAGATTAAATTATTTTCCCTACCATTTGCTCAGTCTTAAAAGAACCGTGCTGGAGAACAGAGGTTGGTAAGTTTGACACCCTTTGAGCTGGTTTGCTTGAAGAGACGCCTGCTGTTCTGGAAATAACTTCAGCATGACACTGTGTTTTGCCAGCCTTCCAGCTAGCTTTAAATCGTGTGGGTCACAGCTATAAATGCCCTGGCCTTTTTCTTGTTGGGGTTCTGAATCTGCAGAGCTTACATAAGGAGATGTTGCCAAGACAAGGATGAGAGGTGATCGGATTCCGGGATATTAGCTCAGGGAGGAGAACAAGAGAAAATTAGCCCCGAGGGGAAGAACGTCTTCCCATATCTGTTTTTTTCCTTTTCCAGAGAATTCACTGTGCCTCTAAGCAAGTCATTTTACTTTACTCTGCCTACTTATGTCTCTGCAAAATGTGTGAGATAATTCCAAGCCTTTTGGAGGCAGATGGAGAGGCTAGATGAGTTAAGTAAGAAAAGAGAATGAACGATTTGTCATTGTGTGCTTTGGCTTCACTAAACAACAGGAGATTAATGAGCACTGCAGATGAGTTGGTGTTTGGAAGCTGCAGGTTGCACACCTCCAGACAAGGCAGTATGCTCTGCTAACCGCCTGATTGCTGCCTCCTCCAGAACTCTACAGTCAAACTGAAATAGTCTATGAAGGTCAATTATTACACATCTCAATACGAAAGACCACCAAAGGGGCATTAGCTTGGGTCTTTATCATTGCAAATAAAATTATTTAGACTGATATGAATGTACAGTATAATCTGATTACAACATCAGGAAACATACCAAAAAATGGTCAGTTCTATGTACATTAGGTTATGCTATACACTTCCAATTTGTCCTCACTGAGAAAGAGGAGCAATATTTATTAATCAAAAGAGCCAATAGAAAAGTCTCTGTTCTCATCCGTTATGGATTCTTTGTTCAGGTTCGCCTGTCTCATATGCATGCTTCCCATTGACAGCGCCAAGATCCAAAGTCTCTCTTTATTAGTTGCTATTTCTTTTTTTTTTTAGATGGATCTTAGCCTATGTAGATAAGTTGGTTTACAATTTACTCTGTGACTTTCATTACCCGATGAAGAATTGTGTGCCCTCAGCTGGGCTCCCCAAGAAGCCTTCAGCTCCAAGACTGACATGTCTAACCCCCTCTGTTGATGTTTCATTGTGCCATGTAGTAAACACGCATAATTTCTCCCCTAGTTGAGGGCCACAGAGATAACAAAGCCTCACTGGTCGGCACTGTGAGAATTCTTCTGCTCAGCACAGATCCAAACTTGCAGACTAAAGCAAAGCAAACCCAATACTGTCATGCCTAATATCACGATTCCTGTATCATTAGGCTTATAAAAGCTTAATATCAAGATGCCCAAGGAACCTATGCTTTTTTTTTAAATAAAGCACAAAGTGTGCAGAGAGGATGTGATGAAGTAGAGGGGGGAGAGAAAAGTACACCAGAAAATGAATGAGAGAAATGCTCCCTGAATGTCATATCTGATATGACAATGGTATGGTTATGGTGTTATATATATATATATATATATATATATATATATCCCTCCATTGCTTCAACGGAAGGAAATGCATCTTTGAGACATGGCATCTGCAAAGAGTTGTTTCTATTCGCTTCTATCTCTGTCAAGTGGCTTAATCTTTTCAAAAGTATCTGGAGTTGTTTGGAATATCAGAAAAAAAAAAACTCACATTGGAAATCCTGTGGAATAAGAGAGATGGGCTAGATAAGGAAAAGGCCCAAGCTCTATCACAACCAGCCCATCAGTGGGAAGGACGCCAAGCTCTCCTGGGGAAAAAAAGTAAGGTTTTCATTCCAGCTTTTCCCTCAGCATGCCACGGATCAAAAATGTATTTGAAGTTTACAAGTAGAGTGGAAAGTGAAGTCATTCCGTCCACCTTAGCAAGGCATTAGCTAGCTCTAGGGGGAGTCCTCCTTCCTACACTCTGCCCAGTGAAGGGTGTCAGTGATGACTGTGTCCAGAAGGCTGTGCTGTCCGTAAGGACTGTGGCTGACAGTGTTCTGGAGTGGAGAAGCGAAGCCGTCTGCAGCATTAAAGAGAGGACCCTCTGCTTCCCCAGTGCATAGACAAATAATCTATACCCTCAAAACTTTAGTTTCCCCTCCTGCCAAACTCTGTATATTCATTTTATACAAGTGAGGATTTTCATGAGATTAAAATCAGGCCATACTAGATAAGCAGGAAGTGCAAATTCTGTTGTGTCTCCTCTTTATCCCTCCATCCCTCCCTCTCTCCCCTCTTCAATCATGTGCTCTATTCACACTTGCGTGTGTGTGTGTGTGTGTGTACACATCTTGTACACTACTTGAGTGCATACACATTCCTCAAGTATAACAGTATTTGGCATTTTCCCCTAGATCCAATTTTCTGCTTATCCAAGTAGAGGCATTTCATCCAGTCTGCCTGAGGAATTAAATAGCATGTTTCAAGGAGAAGACAACAGATGAGAAACAGCTATTTATCCTACTTACTTTATCTTAGTCTCATAAACCTCGTAGTTTAAATCAGTGAGTGGACTTATAGACATATAAATGCTTTACAGACAATAAAAACAGGGCACACTCAGAGCTAATAATTTTAACCCGAAAACTAAACATTTCATTTAGTCTTCATTGGACAGCGTGCTCATTTAGTGAGGCTGCTTGGAAGTTATTTTTAAACAGCCCACTTCATGTCTGGCATACTGTCTAGAAGATGTAACATTTCATTATCAAACAGAAGCACTAGAGCTGTGGCTTAGGAGCCGTCAAAGGGATAGCAGATAGGCCATCAGTCCCAAATAATAAGGCTGGTTAATATCCCCGATTGTTGGTCTTTGCAGCGCATCTTGTCTAAGAATCTGATTATATTGTAATTGACCTACAAAGAAATTTCAATGATGTCTTTTGTATCCAGCCTGCACTCTCATTTAACAAGCCTTTATACACCGTCTATGTGCTAGAAATAGTGCTTAGCACTGGACACTCACAAAGGAGGAAGAGTAAGGCCAACCCTCAGTAAGGCACCTAACTCACGTTGAAAAAAAAAAACTGAAATTACAGTTTTTAAAATCTGGTTTATTTAGCTCTCTTTAATAGTGCCTATCTACGTAACCCCGCTGTCTCTTGGAATTCTAAGTAGAAGCGGGTGGGGAATACAGATTTCAAACAAGCAAATTTAAAAAGTGACTTCTGAAGAAGCCAAGAGGCCATTAAAATTCCTATTATATCTTGCTTAAATGTATTCTTGGCTTCAAAAGAGAAGCTGGGTGGTAGTGGTACACACCTTTAATTCTAGCACTCAGGAGAGAGAAGTAGGTTGATCTCTGAGTTGGAGGCCAGCATGGTCTACAGAGTCAGTTCCAGGACAGCCAGGGCTACACAGGGAAACCCTGACTTAAAACACAAAACAAAACAACAACAAAAAACAGACAAAATAACAGAAAGACACACACACACACACACAGAGAGAGAGAGAGAGAGAGAGAGAGAGAGAGAGAGAGAGAGAGAGAGGAGGGTACCTTGTAATGGTTGTTCATTAATTGCCAACAAGCTGATGCCATGTAGAGCCTGCTAGGAATGGAGTTTCAGTGAGGGATTCTTTATTGTAATTTAGTTAATCCGTGTGGAGGCACCCCTCTTGAATGGGCAGCACTATTTCACAGGTTAGGCCTTGTACTGGATTAAAGAGGAGAGAAGACCTGAGCACTGAAAGACAGTATCAATTCATTGCTTTCTGCTTTGGAATAAGGATGTAACAATGTGACTAGCTGCTTCCACTTCCTATGGCCTTGACGTCTCCATAATGGCGAACTGTAACCTGGAATTGTGAGGCAAGTAATACTCAGGGTAATTTATCACAACAGAAAACAAACTAGACACATGTCGTGTCACTCTTTCCTCCCTCCCTCTCTTCCTCCGTCCCTCCCTCCGTCCCTCCCTCCCTCCCGCTTCTGTCCATCCCTCCCTCCCTCTCTCCCTCCTCCTTTCTTCCTTCCTTCCTTTCATCTCTTTGAAACTGGTGAGAAGCCTATACTCGAAAGGACAAACATCATCCCGAGGCTTCCATGTGAACCAGTGACTCACATGGTCCACATCATTTTTCTGTTTTGCTGAGAGAAAAGAGAACAAAGTCAAAGAGCCAGAAGGACTACTAGTAAGACAGTCTAGTGTTTTCTGTTGAATGTAAATTTAGGTGTTTTGGTTTTGGTTTTTGTTGTTTTGGTTTGGTTTAAGTTTTGGCTTTTTTTTTTCTACTAAAGAGAAATTTTCCTCAGAAAAGTTTGAATCTCTAAAATCCCAATTTACTTCAAATGTATCTGTGTAGGTTTCCTCGTGGTGTGTGTGTGTTTCTCTGTGTGTCTGTATATATGTGTATTTCTCTCTTTGTTTATATGTCCGCATGTTACTGTACATGTATATGTTTGAATTTATTTACTCATAGATTGCTTTATATGAATCCTTAAGACAATGGTCAATGAGACCAATACCCATTTTCAAAATGGATTTGTATCGTTCTATATTTTCATATTTCAAAGTTTCTCTGAAAGTGTGTAATACTTTCAAAATGTTAATTAATTAAAATTAGCCTGTTTTATTCATGGATACTGTATTGGAGGTCTAATTTGTGATGGAAATGTGATAAATGGGTAGGAAATTATACTAACTGATGTGCTGTTATCATTAACCATACCTTTGGGACCCTCAACCATCTTGGTCAGAAGAACAAAGCTCAAGCCCTATTGTCTACTAATAGACAAATAACTAAAATTCAGATCTAATACCACAGAAATAATGAACATTCTCACAGCCATCAAAGGGAAGAAAAACATTTTATATAGTCACTTAACCTACACAGTGAGGATGTTATTTACGGGCACTGCTGGGTGCTGGAGCTAGGACACAGAGCTCTTTCCCGAGTTCACCGTTTGTCGGGGAAGACACTCTGAGTCACAGTATTATCAAGCCCAGTGGGATGCCCACACCTCCATAAGACTGTGCATCCACTCTACAAATCCCCATGGAAATGGCTGGAACATTTTCTTCCTGGAACACCTGTTCCTTTCTTCCCCTAAACTAGCTAATGCTTAACCGTGTCCCCAATATTATTTGAAACAGTGTTTTCCCAGGAACACACTCTTTGGTGATGAAATTAAGGATTGGTTCACTTATTTTATGTCTGTGTAGCATTCTATACTTTTGTTTTAAAGCCCCTTAGAATTTTTTGATGGCGAGTTTCTCTTTTAGAGGACTCAGGGAAATTTTCTTCTCTTCATCCCCTTGCCTTATCTTGCAATGGAAAAGAATATCAGAGGAGATTCAAGCTTCTCAATTGTATTTAAATGTTGAACTGCATTTTAAAATGTAACTTATAAACTAAGTCATTCAAACTTGCCTTTTCTGATTTTTGTTTGTTTGTTTGAGACAGGGTTTCTCTGTGTAACTAATTGCCTTGGCTCTCCTGGAACTCGCTTTACAAACCAGGCTGGTTTGGAACTCACAGAGGCCTCTGCCTCCAGAGTGCTGGGATTAAAGACTTCTGTTACCACCGCCAGGCAAACTTGCCTTTTATGGGACAGGATCTCATTGGCAGTCCTGGCTTGGCCTGGAACTTGCCCAGGAACTCTGGCTGGCTTCAAACTCTCAATCTTCCTGCCCATGCCTTCCGAGTGCTGGATTTACAGGTAATCTACACTGTGCCCAGTTTTGAACTTACACACTTTTATCAAACTCTCTCACCCTAAGCCTCCACTCCTTAATTGCTCCACCATCTTCTTATCTTAGGAAATGGATTCTTGTTGCCTTACCTGTGGGTACCACCATAACATCTTCTGTTGACTTCTAAGAGGTCCTTGGAATCTAAGCTATGTACTAAGTACTGACATTGCCAATCAATGACAAATTATAGATTGTAGAATAGAGTCCCAGAAGATGACATCCCCTAGTGATAGACATCATACCTGTGCTAATTTGTGTAAGGGACATTCTATGGTGTTCTCAAGAGGACAGACTGCAGCTAATGCATGCCTGTGCTCTTCACTACTTGGACCAAAATTTCTCATTCAAAGTACTGGCCTCCATCTCAGTTGTTCCCTCCTGTTTGTGCAACACCATCCCCCAGGAGCCTGTGTGAATTTCTGGTGGAGATTTCTGGTCAAGACTGATGGTTTTGTCAAGGAGCAATATTGACAAAGCAACCAGCAAGCACAGATCTAAAAAGAGACACCCGGCATCAAAGACTATGTGTTTGAAATTTTGCTTCTTTTAATATTTAAATTTAAATATTAATGAGATTTGCATCTCTACAAATTAGAATAGAAAACAAGGGGAGAAAAGTGCTTCCTGACTTCCCATGGGAGAAACCAAGCAAGAGAGAGTGCTTCCTTTCCCAACAAGACACAGCTTAAATTTCTGCCCTCATAAATATTTACCTGCAGCCTAGCAGCAGTTATTCTTTAATAAGCATGATCAGATTTTTTTCTATGCTGAATAAAAAAGATGAAAAAAAATACAGGGTCTTTCTCCTTCCGTTTTCATTATGTCCAGCCCCTCTGCTCTGCCCCCTTGTAATGAGGGAGTCTATCTTGTAGATCTGTGTTTCCCAGATCCTATTCTAGAACAGCTGCTACACAAAGCCCTCTGTACTGACTTGCTGCAGTCTTGGCTGGAATCCAGCGTAGGACGCTTGGAGACAGTGTGGCACAAACTAGGAGGCTGCCCTCCTTTGAGCAAGGGACTTGCGAGTTGCTTAAGTTATGGCTGTGAGTGGATGGTGCCGCCACATTCAGACTGGCTCTCCCTCTCTTAGCCACTCCTCTTTGGAAGAGTCCTCATAGACCTCCCTCCACACACATGAACACAGATGCCGTTCACCAATCTCATAGGCCTTTCTCAATACAGTGGAGTTGATTATCAAAATTGGCCATCAAAAATAGTAGTCATGGCCAAAGAAAAACATATAGGCATCCTCCTGAATATTAACCTTCATCAGGCGATGAAAGGAGACAGAGACCCACATTGGAGCACCGGACTGAAATCTCAAGGTCCAAATCAGGAGCAGAAGGAGAGAGAGCACAAGCAAGGAACTCAGGACCGCGAGGGGTACACCCACACACTGAGACAATGGGGATGTTCTATCGGGAACTCACCAAGGCCAGCTGGCCTGGGTCTGAAAAAGCCTGGGTTAAAACCGGTCTCACTGAACGTAGCGGACAATGAGGACTACTGAGACCTCAAGAACAATGGCAATGGGTTTTTGAGCCTACTGCACGTATTGGCTTTGTGGGAGCCTAGGCAGTTTGGATGCTCACCTTACTAGACCTGGATGGAGGAGGGTGGTCCTTGGACTTCCCACAGGGCAGAGAACCCTGATTGCTCTTTGGGCTGACGAGGGAGGGGGACTTGATTGGGAGAGGGGGAGGGAAAGGGGAGGCGGCGGTGGGGAAGAGACAGAAATCTTTAATAAATAAATAAAATAAAAAAAAATAGTAGTCATGGCTTGTAAGTTTATTTTCCTTGTTTGTTCATTCACTTTTCCATTCAGACAGAGGTTTTCAAGCTCAGACTAGGCAACTGTGGATGATGCTGAACTTCTGGTCTACCTGCCTCTACCTCCTAAGCACGGAGATTACAGGTATGTGTCATTATACCCAGGTTATGTGGTTTTGGGGAATCAAACCCAGAGTGTCATTCATGATAGACAACATTATTATATTAATTTGATTATATACTCAGTCCCAAATTCTCTCTCTCTCTCTCTCTCTCTCTCTCGTTTAGTATCTATACATTTCAGGATATATTTTAGAACCCGTGTGTTCAGGAATTTAAGTGAGTGTTTCCCAGAGGAAGAGAATTTTCTGCCTACTCTCCACTTACCACTAAATTTGAGCCAATGTTGCTCAAAAATAAATCAAAATTAATGAGGAAAGTTACCTTACAGCTAAGGGCATTTATTATTCCAGCTCATGTCTGAGAGGAAAGGACACTATAGTGTCTAAACCACATTAATTAGTTGAGTCTCATGGTTATTTAAAATGTTATTTTACCATTTTCTTTGAATTAATGAAATAGTAACTATTCAAAAGGAAAGGTTGAAAGAGTTGTGATATGATTGTCTTTAAAGATCAAAGGACAAAAGGAATTATTTTCATCTCTACTCCATAGCAAAACAAGAGCAGGTATGTACACCGAGACAAGGCAGTAAGGAGAAAGGGGAGCTCAGGGTGATTGAAATACAAGAATAAACAATCCAGAAAGACCTGCAATAATCCATCTTGGTTGCCACTTTATGTCATAAAATTTTCTAACACTGCAACAAGAGAGCAGGTGATATAAAATTCAAAGATTGTGGAATAGTATCATAAAGAGTAAATATTGCTACTGAAGATAAACATCCTAAAAACTTGGGCACATAGTTCTTGGCCACCTTTCTCTTCAGAATATAATATGAATATACACAGCTGCTAATAGTTATCTATTATATTAACTATCTTAAGTATCTTTGCATGTCTGTAATATCTTTTTCACTCCTTCTGAAAAGGCAATATTTATGTGTGTGTGAAAAGAAAGTCAATAAGCTGCTCCTAATATTCATATGGATATGTAGAGTTAATATAATAAGGCATGCCGATGTCCATTCGTGGAACAAAATACCTGGAATATGTGAGTCATGGAAAAGGGAAGGGAAGGTTTGTCTTCATTCCTGGTTGACTCTCTTGCTTTTGAGCCTGCAGCTCTGAATGCCAGTGGAAGAAATGCTTTGCCTCATGAAAAGCCAGCCCACCAGAAGAGAGAAGAATGGTCCCAGGGCCCAGTCCTAACTGGGTGTCATCTCCACTCCCCCAATAACACTAAAGAAGAAGAAAGCCTTTGTGGGGACTTTTCTAAACCATAGTCAAGGCTGCCTTCCTGGAAGGAAAGCAGGGCAGAAAAGTCTGCATGAGTTGCATGGCCATCTGCTCGTGCATTTGCAGCCATTGGCAGCATGAGGTTAGCGAGTGGATACCAATAGAAAAGAGAATCCATGGCCAAACCACAAACACACACTCCTCACTTAGCTGGTGAATGGTGACACTCCAGTACAGCAGAGAAAGGGGTGGTCACATTTGTGACATTTCTTATCTTAGGACCTGGATATAACTTTTAATATGTTTTTAGAATATTTTTTAATTCTTCTTATTTTAGATCAAATGTAAAGTGTGTGCATCTGGAGAAAAACTGATCTTGTTGTAAAATCTAATGGCTTTTCTTTATTTAAATTTGTAACTTCTTATACATTCAATGCAGAGGGATGTAATAAACTAAAGATGAGCTATACAGAAACAGGAGGCAAAATCCCCACCCTCCATGAGGCATAGGCAGGATTAGGATTATTATTCACTCCAATACAAGAAAGCCTGTTATCACAGCTAGAATTTAGCATTGACAACTCTCAGAATAATGCTAAATTCTAGCTGTGATAACAGGTTTTCCTGTATTGGAATCAATGATTCAATAAGTCAAAAAAAGCATATAAGCTAAAAGTATCTGAGAGTGAAATCATTCATTATTTGCTTATGACCCACTTCCCCCTCCCCCAAAAAAACCCCAAAGGATTCAGTTAGTAAGCCAATTTGCTAAGAAGCTTGCTGATCAAAGATTGGTCCATAGCTTGCTTCTCCTACCTCTTAACAATGACCCATAAGAAGTTATGAGAGGAAAAGAGTTCTAACCTGCAGAGCAAGAAGTGAATACCCTCAAGAAGAAGAAGCCATCATAGTTTCTGAGTCACAAAGTTCAGAACGCTACAAGGATAGGAAGGTTTAAACAGATGGTTAAGGTTATCGCCGTGTGTGACAAGCATGGCCTATAGGACAATGCTAACTATTACACATAAATTAGTATGTTTAGAGAAATTCTCATAGATCTCCTGAGGGAATTAACTACCAAAGGGATAACGAGAGGAACGTGGCACTGTGGGGGGGAAGTTGTTCAATACACCATGAAGACAGGAAGGGAGGAAGGCAGGAAGTTACGAGCACAATTTTATTTCCTAAAACCATAGGGACATTTCTTTGAAAATACTTTTTAAAGTGCTCAGGATTTTTCGCAGTAGAATAGTAAAGAGCAGGGATTCCTGGTAACAGTCTCTTGTACTTTTTCAATTTCACACAGGAAGAATGTACTCATTTTCAGAGTTTTCGGGAAAGGATGGCCCTGAAGGAAACGGAAGCAGGTGATTGCATCATCGTGAAAGGAGCTGCTGATCACATATTTCCCGCCTTCACACTTGGACCCTGCAAAAGCATCATTATCCGTAATGTTTTCTTTCTTGCTGCGGACAATATATTTAATAATTAAGTCGCAACAGCATGGAGAGTATGCTTCAGGACCAGGTTTTATTTCCCATAGTGGATCTCAGCAATGTCTTTCAGCACACAGGGTGATTAGTTAGTGGCGTTATAGTCATAAAGACTTGGTCCAGCATAGAATTATGTTCCCTTTAAGACCTCTTCCATCTGAAATTATTCATCCTGCTCTGTGTAGCTCAAACACACACAACACACATGCACACCCACACACATACACAAATACACATCATCTCTCATGCAGATAATTGCAATTTGTGGTCATAGGGCATGTTTTCCACTTAAAATTTAATTTTTACCTTGTGGTAGAAAAAGGTCAAGAGATTGGAAGGCACATGAAGTTAAAACTTTAATAAAGTAAATAGAAAGACTTGCACATTACACAACTAACTCAGAACACCTTATTCGTGGTTATTATTAAATTACATTATGATAGTTTCACAGAGGATCTCTCAAAACATTTTTGCCATGTCTAAAAATGATGCTAATTACTATCATTTTTTTTTGTTTCAGTGAATGCTTTATTTGACAATGTAAGGTATTAAGCAACTGTCTTGTGGTAGAACAAGGCAGAAAATTCTGACTGCTTGCTGATAGAAGTTTCCCTTTTTATGTTGCCATGTTAGGCTGTTCCTATTTGGTGTGGGAGGTCCTTCTGTCTGTGTGTTGCTTTATTGGTTAATGAATAAAGAACTGCTTTGAGCCTGCTGTAGGGAAGAACAGAACTAGGCAGGGAAAGGTAGGCTGTATGCTGGGAGAAAGAAGGGTGGAGTCAGAGAGAAGCCATGGAGCTGCTGTCAAGAGTTAGATCGACCAAAACTTTGCCAGTAAGCCACTGTCATACAGATTAATAGAAATGGGTAAGAGTTAGCCAATAAAAAGCTAGAGCTAATGGACCAAGCACTGATTTAATTAATACCATTTCTGTGTGATTATTTCAGTTCTGGGAGGCCAGGACGAATAAGCAGCCTCCTCCAACACCTATTTGAAGCTCATTTGAAATGTTTAAGATAGAATGTATTTGCAGTATTTTAATAAAGCTTATTTTTCATTTAGTATTCTACATAACGCTTTCACACACACTTCTTTAGGATTTTCACTTGTCATTGGTCAGCTTGCCCATACTGTCACAATGATACAGAAAAAGAAATTTTAATGAAGACAAATAAGTATTTGTCAAGTAACAAAAGAACAGACTAGAGGGCTTGGACCCAAATGCCCTGATAATTGCATGCACCTATGTCTTTGTTCTCTATATTACAGCAAGAATGTCAGCTATTTCTTCTGAAGCCACCAATACTTCTGAAGTTATCACTCCAGGTGTCTCAGCACTGACACAAGCCTATCTCAAATACCACACAGCTCTGCCGGTGGTAGGGGACTTTATCTCTCATGTTCACATGTGAGGATGACATCTGAAATCTTGATACCTTCCTTGTCCTCACTGCTCATGGTCAAGCACATCTTTCACGGTACCTCATTTCCACCCATCCCCCCATCTCCGTTGCCTCTCAAGTCTAATTCCCGACCTGAACCTAACTCCTCTGGTGAGCTGTCTCTCTGGCTCTGAATGAATTCATTTTACCTGTAAATACGAGATGCAGAATACATAGGAAACTATAGGCATTGCCTCCTACAAGCATTCCTACCTTCTCCTGTGAACTCCAATAATAAAGAAATCAAATTACACACCTGAAGAAAGAGCTGTTCTTCGCTAAGACCAGGCTTTTGAGAATTGGCTTATGAACTATTTAATGAATGCTTCTCTCTCAGTTAGTTTCAGCTAATATAATTCAGAAATCTGGCATGAGTTGAATTTTTATAATTGTGGTGTGTCACTTTAAGATGCCTTGTCTAAATGGATATTGCTAACATTCATATTATGTTTTCTTTCTTTCGATAATTAGCTCCATGAAGCCTGTGGTCAGGAGATCTTTTGGTTTTCTAATTAGTTTTGTTTTTTTTTTGGTTTATTGTTTTGTTTTTCTCCCCAAGAGAAGAGTTAATTACATTTCACGGTGCTTGGATATACGGCGCACAATCTCTCTCATCCAACGGTAAATTTCACTCTGTGCTAGGAACCTTTGACCCTAAGAAGACAACTCCTGCTTTAGGGTGGCTTCAAACTGTGATTTAACAACTTAAAAGCCAGTTGTCAGAGTATATGAACTTTTAAAGCAAGAAAATATAGTGTGTTGAAAATGAACACTCTGTGCTCAGTAGCACATGTCTCTCCTGTTCCTATTCCAGACGGGTCCGTTCTGGCAGAGTAAGAACGAGGCCAATACTGCTGAGAAGCAGTGGCTGCGACATCTATTTTCCTAACAGGCATCCTGAAAGATAGCCAGCCAAAGAAGTTTCCTAATCCGAACTGAAAACATTAAGTTTTTGTTTTTTTTCCTAATGGCCTAAATGCCCTCAAGACAGTAAGTCGGGATTCTTTATTAAAATAAGCTTTTAGGACTGGGGAAATGCTTAGTGCTGGCTTCTCAAGCATGAGAGCCTGAGTCTGGATCCCCAGTAACCCCATTAAAGCCAGGCTCAGGGGCACGCCTGTGGATGGAGACAAGTAGATCCCAGGAGCTCACTGGCCAGCCTAGCTCAAGCAACTCAAGAGAAGGTGGAGCCAAGAGGAAGAGACAGACAGATGCTTGTAAACTAGAGACCAGTCTAGTCTGCACAGTGAGATCCAGGCCATAAAAGGGTAGAGGCTATCTTTAAGGATAAGGGAGGAGAGGGTGCCTGAACTGTTCTTGCCCCACTATCACACTGATGACTATCTCGAATATCACCACAGAATCTTTGGATGGAGATAGAGACAGAGATCCTCAGCAGAGCAACGAACTGAGCTCCCAAGGTCCAGTTGAAGGGCAGAAGGAGGAAGAAGACGAGCAAGGAAGTCAGGACAGAGAAGGGTTGGTCCACCAGCTGAGGCAGTGTGCCTGATCTAATAGGAGCTCACCAAATCCAGCTAGACCAGGTCTGAATGAGCATGCAATCAAACCGGACTCTCTGATTGTGACTGACAATGGGGGCTGACTGAGAAGCCATTGATAAAGGCACTGGGACTTGTTTTTATGGCAGGTTCTGGCTTTTTGGGACCCTAGTCTATATGGATGCACAGCTTCCTAGGCCTGGATGTAGGGAGGAGGGCCTTGGACTTCCCACAGGGCAGGGCTCCCTGACCTCTCTCAAGCAGGGAGGTGGAGAGAGGAGGGTGTGTGGGGGAGCGGGAGGGGATTGGGAGGAGGGGAGGAAGTGTACATTTTTGAATGGAATAATAAACATAAGGGGTAAAGCTGAATGTGGCAGCACACGACTTTAATCCCATCACTCAGAAGGCAGAGGCAGGCAGATCTCTGTGTGTTCAAGGCCAGCCTGGTCTATCTACTTAGTGTGTTCCAGGCAACCAAGGTTACATACTAAAATCCTTTAGTTAAGTGTGGGTGTGCTCACACACCCACACACCCACTCAGACACACAAACGCACAAATACCTGCACACGTACACACATACACACACACACACACACACACACACCACTACCACCACCACAATAATAACAAAAGGGTGCATGAAGTTGCATCCTTCTGCTACATTGTCCTTCCACACCATGTTCAAACCATTTTGTGCATAAACCAGCCGTAAATATGTTATAATGTCAATGAACTTTGTTTCAAGCTCATCAAAATCGAACTCATTATTCTCCTAGGCATGCCACTCTCGGCATATGGTAGATTCATTTCATGACTCTTCATTGTTTGAGTAGATTAGGTTTCACAAAGTGATTCTTTGTTTCCAAGGCTTAAATAGGCATGCATTTTTATTTACTGCAGGTTTGAAAACCCTGGAAAAGTGGTACATCTTTAAATAAGTACAAATTTTGTCTTCAGTGACAAGCTAATACATGTCACACCAGGGAATTTGATCTAAATTGATTTCTGTTTGTGGGCCAGGATTTATTCTTCTATAGAGCCCGTGGAGGAAGAGATAAAGAAAGGATGGATTTTTATAGTGGTCCTAATTACAAACAGATTACAACATTGACATTCTATGACAGTAATGGGGACGAATATGCTTCAAGTATGCAATGATAGGGGACAGTGGGCTGAGGACCACTGATCTGGTGCATAAGTCAGAGGTAAGAATGATGCTCAGGACAATGGCTTAGAATTGAGCATCCCTAGACTGGGCACAGCCTGAAATCAGGGCAATCATTCTAATGATTCTCTGCCAGCCTCCAGACCTGGAGTTGATCAGAACCAGCAAATCATCTCAATGGGAACGGAATGGAAGTACATTTGCTCAGTAGGGAATATGTTCTTCTGTGAGACGGTAACAGCTGGAAAAAAATCACATTTGGGTCTCAGGAAATACATCAAACATAGCATTTTCCTCTTTTCATCTGGAATCAGGTAATCTACAGACATATGGTTTGATTTTGTCTGGTCTTTGTTCTGTATACAATGATACAGAGATACCAAAGGAACACACTCAGGGAATCCTTGCCATCAAAGGAAGAACGAAAAGGCAGGATGGTAACGTGGACAAGTGCATGTTTTGTCATGACTTAAGTTCATATAGTACTATACCAGGCACTGCTCTCACTGTGGAACCCTGAGCTGCCATGGGAGAATGTGCCATAAGGCAACACATCACAAGTCTTTTTCCTTATCACATGTTAAAGGGACAGCAGATATTCTCTTCTACAATTACTACAATAATCTTCTAAATCTTTTCATTTCCCCTTCAAATGATCTGAACATAATCCATAAAGCACAAACAGATACAGATTTTAAGGCACTAACTTGCTATTTCTAATTTACTTTTTAGATTGCCAATATTCAACATTTCTCCTTAGATATGATGATTCAAAGATATGGTCACCATTAGGATGGGGTTAATAACGGGGACTCAGCTTGCTTCCAGTTCCTGTCTTGTTTTCAATTGTTTCATTATGATATAGCTAAAACAAATATAATAAAACAAGAAATGAAAATAGGAATATATTATTTGTATCTTCCCAAGAACCCTTTTTTTTTCTAAAGAATAACGAAATGAATAATTGAAGACACAGTCTGTCGAGAAATGATTAATGAACCCTGATGGCTTTGGTAAGGAATCAAGGTCAACAATCAGCTTGTAGTGAGACAACCGGCAGAAGGAGATGTTGCTTCCCCAGTTCCTTCCTGGGGGAGATTGATGGCCATTCTGAACTAAGCAAATTGGCTGAACACCACAAATATTAAAACTTTCAGTACCCACAATTTCCCATGGAACATAAATCTGGCAAAAATTAATTCTCCTAAATTCAATGATTACATTTCAGGAGCTCTGTATATGTAGAGACTTCCATAATGGGAATGCAGAGAAGACAATAAATCAATTTCTAATTCCACTCTATAATGAGGTAGTAATAACTATATAGGCTAATGCTTTGCACTTACGATGTGCCAGGCTGTTTTATAATCATCATCACATTTGGTTTTTCTTAACCATCCTGAGAAGCAGGTTGAAAGAGCAGAACTTGCCAGGCATGGTTGTAAACACCTGCTATCCCAGAACTTGGGAAGTTGGAATTTAAAAATTGAGGATTCAAGGTTACACAGTGAGATCCTGTCTTTAAAAAAAAAAAATGGCCATATTTACCAAAAGAGCAGACTTACCTTATGGTGTGTAACCATGGGGGTCTCTGTTGGGTGCTTATCATTTACACAGTGTCTTCAGAGTTCCAGAAGCTGGGAAGGATCTTGATCCAGGTTCAGGTCCACTCTGTGTCCCATGAGGGTTGCATCCTCCAGAGGAAAGAGTATAGTGTTCTTACTTAGATCAAAGAAGCATAAGAGGTCAAAGGTCAGTTCCCTCAGTACATTTAACCAGTACTGATCTTCTCTTCTGTCCCACATATTGCCTAATCACCTCCCAGCACTGTTGGATGGGGATTAAATTCCGACACCGATGTTGACTATGGACCATGCAAACCAAAGTGAAATCTCTTTTCACCCTTCGTGGAGATGTTATTGCACGTTATAGTTTCCATGACACCTCTTAGGTGTCCTTAACTCTTACCTATGATCTTAATCATAGTTAAATTTAACAGTTTCAAGTCAATCATTTTAATTTAACTTAATGTCTTCAATTACTATAAGATTTATTTTCCACATATATTTTAGACTGCTCATTACATTTCTCAAAGATATAAGATTTTGTTGAGGTTACACATGCATAAAACATGTCTTCCTTTATAGAGAGCACATTCCCTCTCTTTTACTCAAGTTCCAGGATTTTCTCCATAGAAGTCTTGAATACCCCGACTTAGTATTCTTATACTTTTCATTACTGATATGAAAATATTTGTCAAATTTTCTGGTTGTGAATTACTTCTGTAAAAACTATTATCAATTGTTTCTATACAGACATTTCAGCAAACTAGTATTTTGTTTGTTTAGTCTTCTCTTTTCTTCCAGTCTTAATTTCTTGTCTCTGCATTTGCTATTCCTGAAATCTCCAGTAAATCATGAAGCAGTTGCAGTGCCCTTAGTCTGACCTCAGACCCTTTTAGTCCTGTGGGAACGTTTGTCCTTAGGAAACAGCAGAAGCAGCTTTGAAATGACACAGCTTGCAATATTTGGAAAGGTGGCCAAACCTCCATTGTTTAACTTTGAAGACCTCAATGAGTCATTATCGGTGCATCGTGCTCAGGGCACATGGCACTTAATTCACGTCAGCAAATATTTATTCCTCACCCAATGAAGAAAATAAACATGCTAAACCACAGGTGGTTTCTTCCTGAAATTTATGTTGCAATCTTGTGGGAAATGCCCTCCTAACAACTAAAACAAAGCATCATAATACTTGGCTTTATCACACTTAAAGAAAATAAAATGAGCCGGGCGGTGGTGGTGCACACCTTTAATCCCAACACTCGGGAAGCAGAGGCAGATGGATCTCTGTGAGTTCGAGGCCAGCCTGGTCTACAAGAGCTAGTTCCAGGACAGGCTCCAAAGATACAAAGAAACTCTTTCTCAAAACAACAACAATAACAACAACAACAAAAAATGATGATTAGAATGTTCTCAACCATGAGATTTTCCAAATGGATTAGTTGACCAGAAGTTGGCCTAAGAACAATGCTGCTTTTGGAAGTATAGAATCATTCGAGCAAAAGCAAGGTGTTGGTTTTATTACAAGGCTTTTTCCTTCACTTAAATAGTAAGGCCTTAAAAGTTCAGGGTTTGTCGTTTCAAGTTGGCCCTTTTATTCTGAGTGATGTCTGATTATTCATAATGAAGAATCCATGCTTTTGAAATTAGGCCATCATAGGAAACAGATCTCTTTAGATTTTTCCCTAGTGACCGGACAGATGAAGGACCTCATTAATCAAAGGAACTCCATTGAAAAACCAGTTTAAGGTGCGCACATCACCAAGCTGTTGCTGTTACTCCCCTGCTCTGATCCGTTACATATTCAGACGTTTGAAAAACAACCTCTGTCCTCCGGAACCCAATCAACATTTTAACCACATTGGTATAGAGCATTCAGAAGTATTGTAGGAGAAAAATGTATTCAATAAACCTGACCAAACACCAATAAAGTCCTGCGGTGTTTGTGTTATGTTGTGGAAGGCTCTCAGGATGTGGAGAGAAATCTGGTCATTACTGTCTTCTTCAAAGCCAGAGGAGAGGCACACAAGCAAGCAGGCACTTAAATATTAAAGGCAAGGCCACTGGGGGGATTAGAAACCTCCATGTCAGGTACGAGGCATCTATTACTCCATAGCAGCTCTGGGAGAACTTGAGCAGCCTTAGAGCAACACATGTTTGCTACCTACCATCTTCTATAGGTCAAATTTGGGGCATGTTTGGTTAGATGCTCTCTAGAGTCTTAGATGACCAAGGTGGTAGTGAGTTACAGCTTCATCTGAGACTTAATTGAAGAAGGGTCCTATTCCAGATTCATACGGTTGTTGGCTGTATGCAATTCTTCATAGCTTGCTCTAGTGACAACCTTAGCTTTTTGATATATGGCAACAGGAAGATATTCCCAATGCCTTGCCCATGTCACTGTCCGTCATTACAGCTTGCGCTTAATAAAGTTAGAGATAGAGCAGCTGCAGAAAGTTGGGCAATGGCAACCTTGTACGACATAATCAAGTTGATGTGGCTACCTATTCTGTACGTCCAGGAACAAACTATAGCATCTGTGTATACGCTAGAGGAAGGACCACCCCAGACAGAAGTGGGGACAGCCTTAAGACTATCTGAATTACACTCTAGCCCAAAGCTGAGACCTGAAACTATTGATTTGTTATCCACACGAAGCTCATAAACCCAGAGCCAAAGAAGAAATATTGCTGAGAGAACTTTAAGTACTCATTAAAACTGTCACATAGGGGCTGGAGAGGCGGCTCAGAGGTTAAGAGCACTGACTGCTCTTCCAGAAGTCCTGAGTTCCATTCTCAGCCACCATATGATGGCTCAGTTTATAACCATCTGTAATGAGATGTGGCACCTGCTTCTGGTCTGCAGGCATACGTGCAGACAGCACTGTATATATAATAAATAAATAAAAACTTAACAACCTGTCCCATAGGGAACAGATGGCAATTGTAGCGAACTGTTTTCCAGAACACTTCCTGCCATCATTTTCCTTTCCAAGGAAGTTGCAGGAACGGCCCCGAGGAATGCAGAGACCCATGAAGTTACTTCTATTTTGACCCCCAACTTCAGATAAAGAAGTAGAATGAGATTCAATGCTTTCCCAGGTACATAAACAGAAACCCTGCAGAAGTAACTTTGTATTCCTTGTCAAGAAATTTTAATTGATACTTGAAAAGACACAGAGTGGATATTCAAGCTGAAGAGGAGCGTGAGAAATCATATTTATTGGAAATGCAGGGCAACGTGCATGTGTTGGTAGGGCATGGTCAGGAAGTAAGGTCAGAGAACAGCTCAGTCCCGTTTTGATGAAGCTGCATCCTTCTAGATGAGAAGGCCATGGACAACCAGGAAGCAATGTGGTGAAAGAAGAGGGAAAGGAAATGAAGAGATAGATAGGTGTGTGTTGACAAAGCAGATGTGCGGATTAAAAATATACAACATATAACCACAATGGAATTTTATTTAGCTATGAAGAGAGGGGAAATTCTGACATTTTCGGGAAAACGAACTCAGCTGAAAATCATTATGGTAAGTAAAAGAAGGCAGATTTGGGCAAACAGAGACTACATGTTTTTTTTTCATAAAGAAAACCTATATTTAATTTTTTTGTGTCTAGGGGAGTTCGGGTGGGGGGCATGTAAGTGTTTGCATATATATATGAGGCATGTATGTGTGAAGTATGTGTGTGCACATGCATGTGTGTGGTATGTGTAAGTTTTTGTATTCATGCATGTGTGTGTCCACACACATTTAGATATATATGATGTGTATGTGTGTGTGTGTGCCTACATGTTTATATGCGTGGGGTATGTATTGGGGTTGCATGCATATGTGTCTGTGTGTTTATGTATTCTGTGTGTATAGTGTATGTGGTTGTTAGATGAAGAATTGTACTCATAGGCTGATATATTTGAATACTTAGTCACCAGGGAGTGGTCAAAGGATTAGAAGGATTAGTAGGTGTGGTCCTATTATCAGCTTTGAGGTTTCAAAAGCCCATGCTAAATCCAGTTTTTATCTCTTTCTGCCCAAGGATCTGGATGTAGCTCTCAGCTACTGCCCCAGTGCTATATATACATGCATACACTATGTCCTTTGAGACACACTCCTTGCCATGATGATGATAGACCAAGCCTCTGAAGATTAATTAAATGCTTTCCCTTTATAACAGCTGTCTTGGTTCAGATATCTCTTCACAGCAATAGAACAGTGACTAAGAAAGACAATATGTATATGTGTTTGTCCTTATGTGGTATGTATGCATAATACAAGAGTATTTTGTGTGTATATAGTGTGTATTGTGCATATGTATGTGGCAGTGCACAACGCCTGTCTATGCTCTATGTGCTACCATACAGTTTGCGAGCTTCAGGCAAGGGGCTGGAGGTTGAAACACACAAAGACACACAGACAGAGATAGAGACATGGACCTCTAGTCTCTGGTAAGAAGCCATGGAGGCTTATATACCCAACAGCCAAGTGGGCCAGCAGGTGAAAACCTTATCCTCTGATCCTCAAGGCCAAGGCAACACGTGCTCGTGAAACAGAGCTGGTAAACAACTTTGACACAGCTTTTAGTAGCTCAAATCAGAAGGAAAGTAAAGATTACTAACAAGGAAGAGCAGCTGGACCAAATGGTCCCAACAGTATGTGTCTGTCGTGTGTGCATATACTTGCATGTTTGTGTGTGTATGGATTGTGTGGTGTGTGTGTAATGTGTGTGGTGTATGTTTTGTGTGTGGTGTGTGAGGTGGTGTTAACAGTCTCTTGTGTGTATGTGTGCATGTGAGTATATGTGTGTGCAGGCATGTGTATGTGTGTTTGATGTATGCATGTGTGCACATATATATGTTTGCATATGCCTGTGTGTATATATGTGTGGTGTGTAGTGTGTGTGTGTGTGTGTTGTACAAGTACATGAGTATGAGCAGGACATACAATTAAACAGTGAATCATAATAGGGGAGAAAGTTGTATCAAGGGAAGGATAAACAGCGCAAGGAAATGCTTGTGATCCCAAAATTGAAGAGGGAGGGAAAGGAACCAGGCAAAGTAGGACAATGGGTAGGGTTGACGTCATCAGTGTAGGAAAAGGACAACACAAAACAAAGTTTGATAGTTAGAGATTTAGGATTGTTTGATCTAGGCCAACATGGTGTTTGACTACCATGGTGGTCTGAATAAGAACGGCTCTCATAGTCTAATGCATTTGAAGGATTAGTCCCCAGGGAGTAGAACTGTTTGAAAGGATTAGAAGGATTAGGAAGTATGGCCTTGTTGGAGGAAGCCCGTCACTGGAGGTGGACTCTGAAGTTTCAAAAGCCCACACCCAGCTCAGACCCAGTGTCTTGTGCTCTCTGCAAATGAGGATGTAGCTCTCAGCTACTGCTCCAGGGTCACGCTTGCTGCCGTGCTCCTATCGGTGATGATAATGAACTAAACCTCTGAACCTGAGAGCGAGTCTCCAAGTAAATGCTTTTTAAGAGTTGCCTTGGCCATGATATCTCTTCACAGCAATAAAACACTGACTAAGACAACTACCTGCTGCGGTCTGTTTTACTATACTCTCATTCTAGACATTTTCTCTACTATTCAATAGCTTTAGACATACAATTTTTTTCTCCATAAGGATTATACGGAGTTACATTCCCACCAGTCATGTTTCCCCATATTCTGCCCTGCAGTGAATTCAATTTGAAAATTAAGAAAATGGTAGCTCAACAAACTGCCCTATCTTATCTTAACTGGTTATGATCTTTCTGTCTTCCTTTCTTTCTTTTTTTCTTTCCTTTCTCTCTCTCTCTCTCTCTCTCTCTTTCTTTCTTTCATAAAGAGCATTTATTTATTTACAATCACTTTCCTTTTTTAACCACTGAGTACATTTTTCTTGCAGGAAGAAAGAATGTCTATTTCACCGCTGTATTCTCAGATTCTAAAGTGGCACCTGATCTATACTGGGATCTTTAATTATTTTTGTAATGATTAGGGGGAAAATGGGTGGCAAAGGTACAATGACTTGCTAAATAACTGAAGGGAAAAGCAGTGGAATGAGGAAGAGGAAATTTTAAGACCATGACTGTGAAGGTGGACCACTTTGAAATGATAATATGCTTTTAGATGTTACCATGACAGCAGGGGTCATAGCCACAAAGATCCTTATAACAGAGAGATATGCCAAGAGAATCCACAAAATAAAAAATAGCAGACCATGAGCTCATCTAGGCAGAATGTGCATATAGGAGACTACCAGAGGATGCGGGAGGAAAGCTGCTGTGACTGCAGTCGGGCTCCCATCCACACCACCCAGCATGATCCTCTGGTTCCCAGGCCTTCCTCCTTCCAGTATAACCACAGTCCTCCTCCTCTTATTCTTCTCCTGCCTGTCCATTTTCATCCTGTCTTGATCTGGCCACCTTAGTTCAGTAACTCCTTTTATCTTGAGTTCACTCTGTCTGGTTTCCTTTCCTACTCAATGTTTAAGTTCAATCTCTCTCAATGTGCCCTTTTGATCAGTAGTCTAGGACTTTCCTCTTTCTCTGCCCATGGTATCCTTTCCCTACCCTATCCTCCTGGCAATTGGATGTGTTTTGTTTTTATTTTTGCTCTTCTTTTTCAGCTGCAAATGGCATCACAAAGTTTCCTCTCTGAAAACTGGACAGCTGTCACTGCAGATGACTTCCTCAACACAAGATGTCTGTTTAAGAACTTTGGGAATGACAGCCATAAAAATGAAAGTACATGCTTCAAGTTTTTGTGGGGAAACTTAATCTTTTTTTTTTAAATCTTTTTTAATGGTGTCACTGAGTTGTTTAGTAGATATTGCTTTGGTTCACTCTTTATATTATGAAAAACAATCCTATTACTGCAAATTCAATTGAACTTAGTAAGAATTTATTGAGCACCTAGTAGTGCTTCGAGCATTGTGCTAGAGCTGTGAAGAGGACAGATGAAGTATGGGATACACCCTTGCCCTCAAGGGGTGTAGAATTTTTGCAAGAAACAATATGTATGCAAATAATCCAATTAGCCAGGGAACCCCAGAGTGCAAATATGGAAAAGTAGACAATAAAATAAGTCAAGGGGCTATAAAACAGACTACAGACATAATGGCCCATTCATCTACACTGGACAAGACCAAGACAGCCCTTCCTTAGGACATTTGGCCAAAATGCACTACCCCGAGTCCACCATTTGTCCATGTCTGCTCATTCCAGACTCATGTTGATTAATCTCAATTTCTCCACCTTCTCCTCTCCAATTATACTCATCCTGTTTATTTTCTGTGGAGCATTTCTGTCTCTAAAGTTATCTGGCTCATTGATTTCTTCAGTTACTCATTTCTGTTTTCTCTCACCACAGGTAAGGAACCTGTGTTTTTCTACTTTGTCCTAATCCCTGCATAGGCTCAGACACTAGACCAGGGGCAGCCCTTGCCGGAGACTCAATAAGTCGTTGAGTTAATAGACAGTGATCAAAATGAACAAATGGTTAGGATAGACTCTCAGGAGAAACGACATAGAGAAGCAGAGGCTGCCGGGAATGAATAATGGTTGTGGCTTCACAGATGTCAAAATAAGATTAAGCAAAATTTTAATCGAGGGGAAAAATGATGCTAAACAATTATCAAGTTAATTGGTAGATGTCGTACTGGAGAGAAGAGTTACCAAGCTTTTGGAACCACTTCTTCTAACTACAAAGGAGAAACCACACAATCTCTTCTAGGGGAACCAGATATGCTTTCCAAAGGCTTCACATTGAAGGGTTTCCTTCAGGGGGTGACGGCTAGAAAGGCTCTAGCAACCATAGATCATCCACAAACACCCATCAAGATGATTGGTTTTTACCAATGACAGCCCCTCCTTCAGGGTTTAAGGATTTACTAAATATTATTAGAGAACTTTAATATAAAAGAAACCTCAAGACAAAGAATTAGAGGGAAATTAATCATGGTATCTTGGGAGACAATGTGACAACGTGATGGGGTATATTTTGTAGAACTTGTTTTCAGAATAGGTCAAATGCCTAGGAAATCATTGTCATCAATTTTTTTGTGTTCAATTCTGTTATCGAATCTCATTAAATTTACTTTCTGATAAACCAATGAATGAGTTTCCATTTTGACTCTCACGGTGTCTTTTACGCATCTTCCATGTATCTTGCCTGGCTGGCTGGCTGCAGAAGACTCCCAGCAGAGCTCCTTCATCTGTCTCTAGGTCTTTAGATCTAATCTTCACACTGTGACAGTGTCATATCTAAGGGGCCAATAGAGCACATTTATATTACCTTTTTGTCATCTTGTAGATCCGTTCTAAGCTCAAGAATTATGATATTGAAGGATCTGATGCTTCACATCATTGTTCCTTGAGCTACTTGATTGTAAGTTAGAGCCATCTGGGAAGAGGGAGCTCCAATTGAGAAACTGCCTCCATCAGACCAGCCTGTAGGCAAGTTTGTGGGAAATTTTCTTGATTAATAGTTGATATGAGAGGTCTAGTTCACTGTGTATGGTGCCAACCCGAGGTGGGTGATCTTGGGTTGTACTACAAAGTGAGCAGAGAAAGCCATGGAAAAGAAACCAGGAAGCAGCATTCCTCCATGGTCTCTGTGCCAGTTTCTGCCTTGAGTTCTTGCCCTAACGTCCCTCAGTGATGGAGTGTGATGCGGAGGTATAAGACAAAATAAACCCTTTCCTTCCGGAGTGCCTTCCGTTATGATGCTTATCCCAGCATTGGAAACTAAACTAGAAATTCCCTCTCCAGCATCATCTCTCAACATCCCCTATTCCTATCATCTCTACTCTGTATTGTAGACACATGAAATGGTTTGCTGAAGTCCAAACTCAAAGCACTGTCTATGATTACAAAAAACAGACCCTTTCATTCTACTAGCTTTGTCCCTCAGTGCCACTATGATCTTATATAAACAATATTTCCTCACCATTGGGGACCCAATATTGGTCAACCACTATTGGCCGTTCATGGTACATCCCTACCCTCCACTTCCACCATCTCTCTTGTGCCCCACTGCTAGGTACGCCATTATGTACCTTAATTTCTTCCTCTATTCCTCAACAGGTCTAAGAGTTCCTTAGCATTAAAATATATGTCATTCAGCCTTATATCTGAAGCATCCCATGTGATTCTGGAATAATTCTAGTGGGAACATTTGCTAACTTTCAAATAAGACAGCCTTGTAAGTGTCAATAATAATAATAATCCACAATGAAAAGCTACGCTTACAGAACTAATACTAGTTGCAGCCCGTTGGTGTTAGTCAGAGAAGTATAGGTAAGATAATCAGGGTGTGGTAGGTGTCAAAATATATGTGAGTCCGGGGCTGCCAAGGAGCTGAAAGACTCAGCCAAGACCATGTTTCCCTTCCTATTTTCCCAGCATGCAGCAGCTGGTGCCTGGCAGAAGGGGAAGGGTGTTGTCGTGTCACGGACCAGCAACCATGGAGTGGCCACAGAGCCAGCAGCCTGAATATTCTTCCCTCGTCCAGATTGGGCTTCAGGCAAAAGAGGGCAGAGCGGCAAGCATCATCTGTGGAAAGCAGCAAAGGCCAGGGTAGCTCCTGGCAGGGTAATGGCTTACCCAGGAGAACTCTGTTAATTAAGACTCACAGGGCACGGAGCCAGAGTGAGAGGCTAAATACCCAAATTTGAGAATGCAGCTAAACAAACACGCTGCTTATATCAAGTCTCCCTTGCAAAGAATCTCAAAAACAGCAACACTTGGCTTCCCACCGCCTTCATCCAGCCACCCACTGCGTTTGGATGGTTACGTAACATTTGGTCTACAGGGGTTCCTACCTCGTATCACTTAGTCTTCGCCTGAATTAGAGACTTGACCATCTGAGTCTATGCCATCCCCAAAAGCCTAGTGATGTGTTTCCATGCACCATATAATCCCTTCAATCTATCCCCCAAGTGACTGGAATATGTATTAACTATGTGTATATGCTCTAACTTGCCTGGCTGGCTACATTAGACTCCCAACAACACTGTCTCATCCCTCTCTGGCTCTTCCCATAGAACCACTGCAGCAGTGTAACGACCAAGCAACCAATCTAACACAGATTTCATTAGGGCTTTGGCAATTTGAGTTTATATCATCCTTCGTGGTATAGTGACTTGTGTCCGTATGTGGTTATATACATATGAGTACAGATGCCCATGTGAACTGCACAGCATGGGTACCAAGAACTAAACTAGGATTTGCAGGAGAGCAGCAAGCAGTCTTAACTGCTGAGCCATCTCTCCGGACCTGGAATTTATATTTTTAGTATAGTCAAACATTGTCATGGTCCCCCACCAAACTCTCTCTTATAAATAGCTCGGAGTTTCTTGTAGCCTGCAGAGAAATATGAATTGCTTCACTTTCTTAATTGAACCTATTTCCTAGAGCTCCTTGAAGAGTTTAATATACATGTAGCTTAAGAACTAACTGTGTATGGCATGGTGTGAACACCATGTAAGGATGAGGGATTTTTAGTTGTAAGATCGTTTTTAGAAATTTCTCCAAGATACTTCATGATCAGATTCAATTTTATTGAAAAACAGAAGCACATATAGGGACAGTGATACAGGACTCAGATGGATGGATGCTAACACAAGCACTAGCCTTGCAAAACAAGTCTCAAGCTCTTCACGTGCAAAGTGGGAATAGCAACAGTTTCCTCCTCAAGGAAATATCCTAAAAGTGCCACGCAGAGGGAAGGGTTGTCCCAGTTGTTCAAGAAAGAGATATCAAAGTTAGGAGAGCCACCAGAAAGGAATATTCTTTCAATCTCAAAAGGGAGGAAAAATGAAGGACCATATAGTGGGAAATCTAAAATATTCCAGAAGAAGCAAGTTGAGTGAAGTTTAAGAAACACTAGACTTTGAAAGTAATAAAAATTGATAGAAACACTGAGTTCCAATATTAAAAACAAATAAACAAAAAACCCCAAAAATGTCACTGAGGCATCAAGGTCCCCTCCTGTTCTTCTGGGAAGATGGGTGAGGATAAAAGTTGTGCCAAAGCCATGGGGTCAAGATATGCCTCTGTCACATTGACCAATGGAATTGAATTGAAGACCCAGATATTAATCCACACACCTATGAACATCTGATTTTTGACAAAGAAGATAAAATTACACAATGGAAAACAGAAAGCATCTTAAACAAAGGGTGCTTGGCATAACTGAATGTAAACATGTAGAAGAATGAAAATAGATCCATATCTATTGCCATAAACAAAACTCAAGTCCAAATGAATTAAAGACCTCAATATAAATCCAACCACACTGACCCTGATAGAAGAAAAAGTGGGAAGTAGTCTTTAGTGCATGGGCAAAAGAGACCAATTCCTAAATATAACTCCAGTAGCACAGACACTGAGAGCAACAATAAATAAATGGGACCTCCTAAAACTGAGAAGCTTTAAAGTAAAGGACATAGTCAATAAAACAAAAAGGCAGCCTACAGAATGGGAAAAGATCTTCACCAACCCCACATCAGACAAAGGACTGATCTCCAAAATATATAAAGAACTCGAGAAATTAGACATTAAAATTCTAAATAACCCAGTTTAAAAAAATGGGGTACCGAACTAAACAAAGAATTTGCAACAAAAGAATTTCAAATGGCCAAAAGACACTTAGAGAAATGTTCAACTTCCTTAGCTATCAGGGAAATACAAATCAAAACAACTCTGAAATACTATCTTATACCTGTCAGAATGGCTAAGATCAAACACTAACGATAGCTTATGTTGGAAAGGATGTGGAGTAAGAAAACACTCATCCATTGATGGTGGGAATGCAAACTTGCACAACCACTTTGGAAATTAGTATGGTGGTTTCTCAGAAAATTGGGAATCAACCTACCTCAGGATCCAGCAATATCACGCTTGGGAATATACCCAAGAGATGCCCAATCATACTACAAAAGCATTTGTTCAATTATGTTCATAGCAGCATTATTTGTAATATCCAGAACCTGGTAACAACCTAGATGACCCTCAACTGAAGAATGGATAAAGAAAGTGTGGCACATTTACACATTAGAGTACTATTCAGTGGTTAAAAAAAAAATGACATTTTGCATGCAAATGGATGGAATTAGAAAACACTATCTTGAGTGAGGTAACCAAGGCTCAAAAAAAATGAATATGGTATGTACTCATTCATAAGTGGATACTAGCTATAAACAAAAGACATTGCACGTATAGTTCATGATCTTAGAGAAGCTAAATAATAAGGTGAATCCCCCCAAAAATGTATAGACCCACCTGGAAACTGAAAACAGACAAGATCACCTGACAAAATTGGAAGCACAGGGGTGGGGGTAGAAGGAAGGGTAGAAGGGGAAGAGGAGAGGAGAAGGGGAGGGTTGAGGAGAACTTAAGGGAATGAGATAGTCGAGATGGAGGAAGGACAGATATGAGAGCAAGTAAAGAGATATCTTGATTGAGGGAGCCATTATGGGGTTAGCAAGATACCTAGCTCTAGAAAAATTCCCAGAAATCTACAAGGATGACCCCAGCTAAGACCCTAAGCAATAGAGGAGAAGGTGCCCGAACTGGCCTTGCCCTGTAGTCAGACTGATGATTATCTTAAATATCACTATAGAACCTTCGTGCAACAACTGATGGAAACAGAGGCAGAGACCCACATTGGAGCACTGGACTGAGCTCCCAAAGTCCAGTTGAAGAGTGGAAGGAGTGAGAAGACCATGAAGGGTTCACCCACTGAAATAGTTTACCTGAGCTAATGGGAGCTCACTAACTCCAGCTGGACTGGGAAGGAACAAGCATAGGACCAAACTAGTCCCTCGGAATATGGTTGACAGTTGTATGGCTGGGGCAGACTGAGGGGGCCACTGGCAGTGGCACTGGGATTTATCTCTATTGCATGTACTGGCTTTTCGGTATTCTATTCTCTTTGGATGTGTATACCTTGCTCAGCCTAGATATAGTAGGGAGGGCCATGGGCCTTCCATAAGGCAATGTGCCTTACCCTCTCTTAGGATTAGATGGGGATGGGGTGGGAGGGTTTGTGGAGGGAATGGGAGGAGGGGAGGGAGTGGGAACTTGTTTTTTTTTTTTTTTTAAATCTAATTTAAAAAAAAAAAAGAAAAGAATTACACCGGACCTGAAAATTTAGATCTCTGCTGCACTCTCCATGGAGATATATACAAATGAGTTAAGAACATTTCTTTGTGGATAAAGTTGCTCACCATTCTCAGAAAGGAGCAGTTAGATTGCTTTCACCAATCAGAAGACAGTTGGAGCAGTATGATCCTCAGAAGATGCTCTGGCGGGTGGTGGCTGATCCTATAGTAGAATGGTCCCCAGATGCCAGGCTGACCCACGATTCTTTTCATCTCCTTTCTCCTCTTATCTATGGCTCCCTACTATATGGAAGCAGTCCTCGGCAGTAAGTCTCCTCCTGGCAAAGTAGAGTTACATCCCAGAAAACGTGCATCTGTAATCAAACCTAGGGATAGATTCTGCCACGCTCTTGCATTGTGTTCTCCATCTCTTATTTTACCATACTTTGGTAAATGACTTTAATATTCTAGTGGGCTTGTGGCTAATCTGTCCTTGGAGCTTTGCTCTTCCTTCCTGCTGTTAGAAACCTTGCTGTTCATAGGTGGAAGAAGCGAAGTCAATATCAAACCATGCCAGAACCACCCTATGAATCCTTTCCCCACTGGGGGAATCACTCGCCACCTTCACGTTTAAACCTCCCTTGTATCCTTTATTCTTTTCCCTATGACCTTCTGTGAGGGCAGTCCTGTGTGTCATGCTAGGGCATCGAACACAGGGCTTCATTCACTGGAGGCAACTGCTTTATCATTGAGCCTGATTCCCAGGCCCTAGGGTGGTCCTTTGATCCTTCAAATCTGTAATGGCAACTGACACAAAATGGCTTCTTAACTTTTAATAAGCTATAAATGAATCAATACAGTGTCCAGAAAATCATATTTTTCACTGTACAGTTCTTTTAGGTGAATGCATGAATGAATGAATGAATGAATGAATGAACAAAGATGCTTGATATTTACATCTGGGATTGGAGCACAAAGCTGGGAGTATTTCTAAGGAAAGTCTGGTGGGCGGTATGCCTTAAAATATATTTAAGAAACTAGTTCTTTTTGATGCTTAAAAGAAAAAAGAAAATTATCTGTAGACTTGAAAAGTGTCTCCTCTGCATAATAATCACATTAACATTAAAAGGGACGCTGAGCACATTTTTTGAAAACTGACAACCATTTCATAGAAACCGCTGAGGGCCAGTTTGGGGATGAAACGCGCCCCTTTTCTGTGCTTTCATGTGCTGCCCACAGGGGCAGGGAAGAGACAAAACTAACGTGGATGCCACTTAGAAGTCTCACTCTATCCTGAGAAAGCCCAACTTCTGCCGCTGGAAGTCTTTCAGACCTCAGGTACGCTATACAAGGAGCTCCTCGCTGCCCAGTCTCCTGCAGCTGGCTGAGAAAGGTTAAACACAATGGGGTATGCCTATGACCCCAGTACTGGAAGGTGGATACAGAAGGATCAGGAGTTCAAGGTCCATTGCAGCTATGTGAGGAGTGTGGAATTAGCCTGGGCTACATTAGACCTTGCATCAAAAACCAAAACACAGGCAAAGCAAGACAGAGGAAGAATCTTGTGAAACCTATGGAAGTTACAGGGAGTGAGAGAAGTCATAGTCGATAGAGATGGGAGCCCAGGAGCATGCTGGGTACAGGAAGGCGCGGGAAAGGAGGAAGAATTTCTGTGGTAAAGGGAACTGTATACACATGCTGTGTTATGTTCCCAGAACATCTCAGCCTCTCCCTAGCTCCTGTACTCTATTGTCTTCAGGATGAATGTATTTTCACTGTGCATGACCTGGCAACCTGACTTAATTATGTATTTCCTACCCTAACCTATCCTTTGCTCTCAGAACATGAGGATTGAGCTAGTCTCTCCAGCATTTGCTTCTTTTGAGCTGATGGCTCTTTCCCAAACTACGAATTCAACTAAAGTTGCATGACTTAGGCAAGGAATTTAAGTATTTCTTTACCCCTCAACTCCTTACCGTTTGCTTTCTGTCAAAAAAAAAAAAAAAAAAAAGCATCTTCAGACCCAAACAGATAAGAGCCTACGCTGATAAGAGAGAAATGGGCAAAGTTGGGATAGCAGCGTAAGAAATTTCGAAAATATGAGACACAGAAAGCCATACTTTAATTTGTTTATTTATACCCTACTTCCCTTCCAAACAGCATTAAGGTCATTCAGATATAAAAATACATCAAGCTTAGATAAACAGGCAAAGTAAAACCAAGTGAGGAAGCTAAGGGAAGCGATCAATTCAAATGATTTACAAAAGACGCCTCCTTCTAAGGCTGCTGCCACTGTCAGAGGTCAAACGTGCCCTTGGCCTTGGGCTTATCTTACTGTACGTGCAACTTTTTATTCTGTTTTTTTTTTTCAGACAAGTCCGTGCATGTCATTAAAATTTTCCCATTTTGCTACATTGCCCTCCTAATAAAATTAAAAGACCTACCCAGTTCCAGAAACACAACATCCTTCCCTTCTCCTCTGCCTTCATTTGCTTTTCCTTAGTTATCCGTGGGATCATATCAAAGATACTGTTAGATTGGAATGATCATGCACTAAGGGTACCAAGGTAATGTTCACTTCACATCTGATCGAAGAGCCATTGGCAAGAATACAAACCTCAATAGGAGGGTGGTATACAATCACTCCGCTCCCCTTCCCTCCTTGGAAAGCCTGTAATTAAACAGAGGAAAGGAACGATCTTATCCTGGCTCCCGAGTTTCCATCCTTTGTACTTCCTGAGTTTTGGATGCCGTTGGTGTGTCTGGTTTATACATCGATGAGAATGTTTACCTATGAGGAAATAAAAAGAATGAAAAAAAAAGAGTCGAGACTACAGAAGAAAAAAAAGCGTAAATGGGGTAGGGGAATGGTTAACCAAACCAGTGAGGAGATGGCTCGGCAGTGAAGAGCACAGACTGCTGTTCCAGGGGAACCGGGTTCAGTTTCTGGCACCCACATTATGACGGCTCACACGGCATTTTAGTGAGGTTCAACTCTCTGCTCCTAACAGGAAGTCATCAGCGGCCATCTTTGCCCCCTGAAAGGTTTGATGAAGTCTGCTCGTTTCCTCGAAAGAGCTTCCTTCCCGTACAAGGCGCCTTAGCATGAGATTTGCTTTCTTCTTCACCTCATAACTCCCGTTCGCGGTAAGCATTTGCTTGACGCAATTCACTTCTCTGGTGCTTTCCTTCTTTTACCAAACCGAGGGAAGAAACCCAATGCCTCTGGTTCCGTTAACATCTGCAAAGAGTTAAGCAAAGTCCCACCTCTAACACAAGCTCAGTGAATACTACCATTATTTCCATGGAGATTAGCTACAGAGCTCCAGGTGTCCGTGAACACCCGCGTGCAGATGCTCAGCCCGATTCTATTCATTCCTTCAGATTTCAGAACGGCACTGGGTGTATAACAGGTAATTTGGGAGAGCTCCCTGTTGACTGCCGAATAGTCAGAGCCTGCCGGGTTTCCTAGAACCCAATCAGTACTCTACACATCACTAGGGATGAATACATACCTAGGGAAAAAAGAGAGAGAGAGAGAGAGAGAGAGAGAGAGAGAGAGAGAGAGAGAGAGAGAGAAAGAGCTGTGTATTTTTTTGTTGTTGCATGTTTTGTAGCATACACGTGTCTGGAGTGCTCAGAGGATGAGGCAGATATGGGGCCGGTGGGTGGGCGGCTACAGAAAAAAGGGAGAGTGTCTAAGGCTAGAATGGAACCAGAGGCCTGGGGGTGTCCAGTTTGTGTCTAAACACCAGCAACCTATGTATTACTTGCTGTGAGCCTGTTTCCTGCTCTATACAAAAGGCCCAGGGAGCGTCACTCCGAAGCCTGTGGCGAGGGTTAAACTTCAGCCAGAGACACAAAACCCAAAGCAGCATCCTGCCTGGCACCTCGGAGGCCCCTAATAAATGGTAACTAGTAGTATTAAAATTAATCACAGTAATCAGGCCTCACAATAAAAACTGACATTGGGCTTATCAAACGAATTCTCTCCACCGCATGAAAGAAACATGAGAACAAACCCAAATTAGCTTCCTATTTTCCAGCAGCCGGTGGAGGAGACCGTCGAAGGTCACGGCAGCCATCTCCCCGGGAAAGAAAATGACACGGAACGCTGGGCCTCCGCGCACCGCCAGTGAGTGCCCACCCAATTAAGCGGATTAAACATTCCCTCCGAATGATGAAAAAGCCCTGTGCAGCTGAGCTAGGCCGCCTTCTCTGCTTCCTCATCCAGATCCTCTGTCTGCTAAATCGCCCTTCCTCTCCCTTCCACATTCAGGAAATAATTGGCACTTGTTTAATGCCAAATTTACATTTGTTTTGCATGGGAACAAGATTTGCTTGCAAACAACTATGTCTGTGAGCAAATGGGCATTTGTGCTGGTAAATAAAATAGACATGCAGTTTTCTAGTTTGCCGATGTATTATTCAACAAAACAAGCAGCGATAGCCTTTAATTTCCCGTTATTCCCAAGTACTTAGCCAGAGATCATAGCCAGAAAAGCACTCCTTTCTGTCATTTATACCTATTACTGAGGTTTCCCCCCACATTTGTCCCAGATACATGTCATTAGAGATAACTCCACTTTTAGCAGGTTTGCAGATGAATATGAAGCAACCTACATATTTAATGAGCATCTGCTGAGCCCCTACTGTGTGCACGGGGTCACAGATGAAGCCCTGGTGTCTGCCTCTGCAGGGTCATTGATCCCTTGGCGAGTGGACTATGACCTTGGTGGTTGCCCTGACTCCTACTTTTCCGTGAAGCTTACAAGTTAGGAACTTAATCCCCAGTGTTCTGGCGTTGGGAGGGAAGGCCTAAAGGAGACGGTTAGATCACAGGGCTCTGTCCTCGTGAGTGGATCGTGTCCTCACATGTTGGGGAAGTAAGCTCCAGAGTGTATTTGTGGTAGGAAGTATGTTAGCCTTTGTTTATTCTTTGGTTCTTGTCCTGTCTTGTATTTCTACCATCTTCCATGGACTGATACAGCAAGAAGACCTTCGTGGAAATTGAGATGCTAAATTTCTAGGCAGCTCCTCCTTGGTGGTGTGCTGCTAATATTTAGCACCTAGATCTTGATCCAGAGGTAAGAAGGAATTTGCCAGTTGTAATTCTACCCTTCTGTTTCAACTACCCACGATGTAGCATAGATAAACACCAACTGGATCTTCCTTGTTGACTCCAGGACATTGGTTTCTTAGGTAGTACCATCAAGTGCTTTTGGCCTATGTGGTCCTACTTTGACTAGGAAGCCTCTCTTCCAGTGGTTCTCAGTGTTGGCTCTATGTGAGCATTACCCATAACAGTTTTTAATATTATTTCTCATGTTGATATTATAATTGCATCACTTCCCCTTCCTTTTCCTTCATCTCAACCCTCCCATATACTTCTCCTTTATTTTTTGTGACTCCATTCCCTCTTTTATCATTAATCGTTACATTTCTAAATATATAAGTACAACCTACTCAGTTGAATAATGTTCTTCATATGTACGGATTTAGGGCTGCCTATTTACTGGATAACCAATAGGTAAGCTCAGCTGCAGAGGAGACTCTTTTCATGACGATCACTTGACAGAGCATATGAGGACACCAGTCCAGGTTTGTTATGGTAGCTTCATGGAGGCTTCTGTGAGAATAAAATGTCACAGTAGAAACTCAGGGTTTCTAAGCTTAAGACCCAATTTCAGCACGTTCCTAAACCCAGGAGGGCTGTCCCTGGTTGTCTGCACCCAACGTTGGGGTTATTAAAGCAGGTTTACACTAGTTCAGCTACTGGTCGCTAAAAAAGAGTTGGTTCACTTTGAAGACTTTGGATCACTTGGGGTGTGTTTGAAAACCATGCCCCTAGGAAGAGAATTCCCTTTCAAGAAGATGCAAACAAGATGCCCTTGGCATTTTATTGATTTCCCAGAACAAAATTCATCTGACATGTACCTGTAAGGTAGATGTTAAGGCATCAAGTACATGGATGTAGGAACACATTTAAAATAAATTCATAAAGAGATGTAAGTTACCTAGAGCCCCTCTGTCCTTCCTTGGGGATTTTTGAAATCTAAGTAGATATTTATTAAAAACAAATGGCTCTCTTGTTGATAGAGTTCTTATTGTGCATACAAGGCACAGTGACATGCTGGAGATGAGAAAAGTACCCAAGAAGGAAACGCAATAGAAGAAGGAACATGATGCAGACTGGGTATTTCTGAGTCACACGATGAGATCAGCAGACAGACCACTGCTTGGAACATAAGACAGGAAAAAGGGAAGCTCAGAGAGTCCAGAGGAAGGGGACTTAAAGGGCAATTCCTCTGGGATGCGGATTGTCCCAGGCACCTCTGGTGGGAGCTGTGACATTTCAAAAGGCAGACAATTCAAAGTGGAAATTCTGCCCAGACCTGAGAATGCAGATTCTCTGAATTGACTAGAAAAGGACCCACCTGCTCAGCGAGTGGACCAGCGCTCGAAGTAGCATGCAGAGTGTGGGTGTTCTGAAATGAAGGAGTTGAGATATTTTCCTCTAGAGTGAAGGTTTCTTCCTCAGGTTGAGGCTCAGCTACTGGAGTTGGTTCATAGGTTTCTCAGGACAAAGTTCGAGTGTGCCTTTTTGGGAAGAGGGCATTTCGTATTTCTATCACACAGCAGGGAACACCTACTTATTAGAGGATCATGGTTCCGTAATCTTATGGCTATCATTCTGATAATAGAAAATCCATAAGGTGACGCCATAGCTGCTTTTTTTTCATAACAGTATTCATGTAAACCAGATAAAAGCATTCTGAGTTAGACAAAAGTGCAGTGTTATTAAGAGAACAATTTATAATTGGGATTCTACGAGCTGACGACGGAGCTGCAGCCATTTCTGTAATGAACTGTCAAAACAAGGGGTTCCATATCCGTTGTGGGACAAAATCAAATACAAAGAGCCGGAGGAAATTAGCAACATCCTATCTTATGAGGGGTCCAAACAGAGATCCCCCACTTAAAGCTTTCACACTCTGCCCTTGAGTAAAATGTAGGCACAAGTGGGCAACGGGCGTCACATAAGGTAAAAGAGAGTATCATTCGATTGGCTTTGGGAACAAGCAGATTTGAGCTCCACCTGCAGAATTGCAATCCTAGCCTTACCAGGAACAGATTGCCGTCGGGAACCAAGAGATGGAATTCCTGGAAATGTTTGGGGTGAATGAATGTGGTCATCTGCTAGGAATGTTACCAGGGTTACTCATGGCACAGATGGGCGACATAATAGTTACTGGACCTTTAAAATCTGAGATGGACAAGGCAAGGTAGTGCTTGCCTGCAATACCAGGCTTGGGAGCCAAAGGGAGGAAGGTCAGCAGTTCAAGGCCATCCTCGGCTATATGAAAAACTATTGAAAAATCACCACCACCATCATCATCAAAGATTATCTGAGCTACACTAAAAATAGTGACTTACTTAGTTAATAAAATCAGACCTATTCAAAACTAGATAAGTTGACAGCTTCTCTCCAAAATTCCTTCTCCTTCCTCTCCATGCACCATTTATTTTACTTCGCTGCCTTCTCCTCTTTCTGCACCGGCTCTCTTCTCCCCCTCCCCTAGGGTCATGATCATAGTATTCAGTTGCTAAATCAGCAGAAACGAGTAATCTTATTAACTCATAACTTCCTATGCAGTGCTAATTCAAACCAGGGATGCTTCTCATCAGCTGTGTCCCTAATCGCAAAGGACCCGGGGGGAAAGGCCATGCCGACAGCAAAGTATGAATGATTCACTGGTCACCCCTTCCATCTTGCTGCTTCTCCTGGGAGAGATGTGTGTCTTCCCCCACGGAAGAGCTGTGCTCTGCCATGTGGCTCTGCAGCCTTCCTGATATATAACTGGAGACTCTTCGGCCACCATAGAGAAGCTGCTGCTCAGAACTCTGTGGCTTTGTGGATGGTGTTGGCAGGGCAGTTTCTTCTTCTTTTTATTCAGATCAGCAGTTATGAAACAGTGGGTAAAAACTGACCCCTGAGAGGGGTCCAGATGTCACCTAGCTTTGTGAAAAAGGAATATGTATAGTAGATTGCATGCCCTTGCCTAGAAAATGTCCCCAGATGTTCGTGACCAAGCAAGCAGAACATGCCACATCCCAGGAACACACAAAGGAAAGTCTATGTCATGTCTTCTTTCAGATCTCTTCATCTTTTGTCTGCAAAGGACTGTGTGCCATAGGTTTAGTCCTCAGAGTAATTTCCCTTGGTGTCCGGTCATGCTGTTGGAACAGGGTTGGGGAATATTATTTTCAGTTGTGTGACTTTTGTTTATGCTGTATTTGTTTAACTCTGTGAAGCTGTGTTACTGTGCCTGTCTAAAACACCTGATGGTCCTAATAAAGAGCTGAATGGTCAGTAGTGAGACAGGAACAAGGACAGGTGGGGCTGGCAGGCAGAGAGGATAAACAGAAGGAGAAACGAGAAGAAAGAGGAGCAAGAGAACAAGGAGAGGAGGACATCAGGGACCAGTCACCCAGCTACACAGCAAGCCATGGAGAAAGAAGTAAAGTAGGGTATACAAGAATAGAGAAAGATAAAAGCCCAGAGGCAAAAGGTAGTTGGGATAATTTAAGGTAAGAAAAGCTGGCAAGAAACAAGTCACACTAAGGCCGGGTATAAGTAATAAGAAGCCTCAGTGTGAATCATTTGGGAGCTGAATGGTGGACCCATCAAAAAAAGCCAAAAGAGTAAAATATCCTACAACAAAACACATCAGATCATCTCAAATTTCTGCTAACAAAACATTCCATGCCGCAGAGCAGAAAGCTATTTCAGACGTCAGATTTCTGAACAGTCTCAGCTACATTATCCTTCCTATTATCCATCTCAGAATTCATGCTTTCTCAGAAATGTCAGTATGTCTCTGCCAAATGACTCTCGTTCTTGTTGCGAGGAAAAGTTCTTCGCAAGCCATGAGTCCCCATTATTTTGGAACGTACGACTGTTGATTTAAACTCTTGGCCGTTGATTTCTTTTGTGGCTTCCTCACTTCCACATACACCCAACGGCGAGGTCTCTGCAGGCTTCATTCTCCCTTCTACAAGCCATGGGTTACCCCCATAGCATTCCAGGTCCCGTCTCTTCTTAGGTAAGAAACCTTGTTTTCCTCCCTTTGGGCACCCTGCTGCCCATCGTTAAGACTTCACTTCAGATCTTCTACTCCACGAGTGATCTTTCAAGACGGAGCTATACCTCCCTGCCCCTGTTCCTCCAAAATTTTCCATACCTTGAAAGTATTTATCGCACAACATGATTTCCTCTGTTACTTGTTTTCTGTTCAATATTTTTTGAGCTGCCTAAGAATTCCATCACAGGAAACAAGATTGCGCTACAATGACCGAGCACTGAGCTTGGGGACTTTGGCTCAATTCCCAGCCCTGCTATTTCTAAAAAGTGAGAATGGCATTTGGAGATTAGAATGTATAGAGCAGTTGCATGGGTTGGTGTATGTTAAAGTGCCGGGCTTGCATTCAATTACTACTTATGTGTTGTAAGGGCAGGTTATTTTTTTTTTAATCCAGCTGTAGGACTGTGAACTATTTATGTACTTTGCACCTGCAGCACATATATTTGACAAACCTTTGTGGAATTATTGCTAAGTGAAACTGATAAACAAGACTACAGAAAGATTATAGGAAGAAAACTTTCAGCCTCCAATACTATGGACACTCCAATAATGGTAATTGCACAAATGTGTCCTGAATGGCTGTAAGTGGAGTTGGCACAATTTTTTTTAGAAGTCATAGTCAATAATTTAGGCCTTATTGGTCATAGCTCTCTCATGAGAACTAAACTTTTCTGGCATAGGGTCAAAGCCCCACAGAGTGGCTGGGTCCCAGTAGAAAGTCACAAAACCCAATTTGGCTCCTCACGTGCCTTGGTTTCCAACCTATGGAAATAAACATTGCAAATCTCTTCACTTGGTTCTCATTGGATTGGCTGTTCTAGCAGTATTATCTACGGTTCCTGTGCTAGATTTGAAAGTTTTCTTTATATAGTCAAGCTTATCCATTTTGACTAGCAACCTGCCCTTTTTCTTCTTAAATAATAAAAACATAAATGTTTCCTGCTCTCCGAGCAGCTTGACAATTTTCTAGCACACTTACCCCTATGTATTAGAAAGTCATTTTTTTTTTCAGCATTCAAATCATCAAGGGCTTGCGGTGCTTCGGATTATGCTCCCCAGAAGCTTACATCCTGAAGGCTTGGTCCCCGGATACTGTGTCATGAGGAGGGATGGCATACTTCAGGAGCAGAGTTTGTGGGGAGGGGCACTTTTGTTGTGTTAATGATTGGACACCCTGTGGGTCTGTAATAGTATCGTTTCCTAACAGTCAGTGCTGAGGAACTCACATTGACCCTCCTCACGCCTTTGGGACTCCTGGTCTGTGACTCCTCACAGACATTTTAGATTATTCTCAGATTTCAACTTGCTCCACGTGCAAATGATGATGACTTCACAGTTCTGCTGCTAACGCTGTTTCTCCCTCTTCTCTTCCTCCCACTCTTCCACTTCTCCCTACTCCTCTTCTAGCTCCTTTCCTTTAGTCTCACTGCATGTTTTTCATCTGATAGAATGAGGGCTTTGGGGTTCCAGGAAGGACTTTTGGAAGAGATGCTTCCAACGTGTTACAACCAGAAGTAAGATGTACGGTGGATCTTTAAATTTTTGCATCTTGACTGGCATGCGTAATTGTCCATGTTTGTGGTGTACCATAGAGGTTTTGTTTCGTTTATTCATTGGGCAATGTTCTAATCAGGGTGGTTGACATATCACTTTAAATTCACGATGTCTTTATGATGTATCCATTTAATATCTGTTCTTCTAACTGGAGTTCCACAGCACGCCACTTTTAGCTACATAGAACACCTAGAGTTCTCTCTCCCATCTGACTGTACCACCTTGACCAAGCTCTCCTCATTCCCATAGTTTTCTCCTGTCCCTTGCCTCTGGGAACAACTCTTCACCTTAATGGGATGAACTTTTGGAAATGCTGCAGATAAGATTATGGGCGCTTTCGATTCTGTGCCTGGAGTATTTCACTTGGTCAGAGCATCCTCTGGGTCTAACTATGCTGTTGTATATAAAGACATTTCCTCTTTCAGGGATTTATAGTATCCCATTGAATGTACGTGACACATTGCTATTACCCATTCTTCTACTGGCGATAATTAAAGTTGGTTCATATCCTGTCTAGCGTGAGCACAGCTGCAATAAGGATAAAAGTGTGTATATCTCTGATATGCTGACTTCATTTTCTTCGGGCAGTGGGATTGCTGAAATATATGATAGTTTTATGAAGCGTCTCTGGAATCCTCTATTCTCCAGAAAGTCAGCGAAATACTATTTCTGGAGAAATACTATTCTTCAGAAGTCAGGGGAAATTTTCATTTCCTACATCAGTTTTCCTTCCCCTGTACTCTTTCGGTCGTCTTCCTTTTGTCTTTTCGGTAGTAGGCACGGAGGCTTTATCTCCTTGTGTTCTACATCTGGAAGATTAGCATTGGTGGGCACTGTTAGCTTGCTTGCTGTTCATTTTTACATCTTTCTTTAAGGCCTGCCCACTGAGGTACGCACCTCACTTTTTAAACTGTATAATTTGTGAGGAGCTGCTGTTATTGTCTTATTTTCTAAATGATTTAAAGTATTTTTAAGTTCTGAAGGCTAATTCCTTGCCAGATATCGTATTAGACTATTTCCCATCCTTTAAATTAAAGTAGGTAGCTTTGCTAACTGTATTCTTTATGGTGCAGAAGTTTAGTTTTATGTAATAGTTAGTTTGTTTAATTTTTCTCTTGCTGCTTGTGCAGTGGTTTCAAAGAAACCTTTGCCAATAGCGAGGTCTTAAAACACTTCCCACATATTTCTGTCTAGTAGTTTGATTGCTACAGGTCTGACATTTGGGCTGATGTTTGTAGCTGGTGGAAGACAGCCAGCCTATTTTTATTTATGTGGGCATCCAATTTTCTTGCCAACATTTATTGGAAAATGTGTCCTTTCCTCATTATGTATTCTTACCTTCTTGGTCAAAAATAAGTTGACTATAAATTATTCCATGCCTTTCCTGTTCTTTCCATGGTCTTGGTATCAGTTTTTACACTGGTGTTTTACTGATTTAATTATTACAACTTTGAGATATATTGTGAAGTCAGAAAGTATGATGCCTTTAGCTTTCTTCATTTTGCTCAAGATTAGCTAAGGGTTTCCTTATGGCTCTGCACAAAGTTGACACGTTTTTCTATCTCTATAAAGAATAGCATTGATATCTGAGTAGGGGTGCACTGGATATATAGCTCACATCAGGTACTATGGCTATTCTGACTATTCTAATCCAGGAACGTAAGCGTGATGGTTAATCTTGACTGTAACTCAATGGGATCTGGAGTCACTTAGGAGACTAACCTCTGAACGTGTGTGTATATGAGAGTATTTCCAAAGAGGTTTGCCTCAAATGAGAAGACCCACCATGAATGTGGGCAGCACTATCACGTGACCTGAGGTCTCGGGCTAAATGGGAAGGAGAAAGAAGTAGAGCACCAGCATCTTTCTCTCAACTCCTTGGTTATGCAGGCAATCGGGGAAGAGGTGACGTAGCCTGGTTTATTCTCCACCTGCTGCACCTCCCCTGCTGTGATGGGCTCTCCTCCCTCGGCCTCTGTTGACACTTTGTCACCATGATGAGAAAGGTGGCCAAGACAATGGGTTCTCTTTCCACTTACTTATGTCTCCTTTATCTCTTTCATCCACGTTTTCTGTTCTCCAGAACAGAAATCTTTCATCCTAGATTATTTTTTTCTTAGCTGCCTTTGTAGCATTTAAATGGAATTTAAATTTCTTGATTTCATTTTTAGATAGGTTATAATTAGTACAGAGGCAAACTACTTTGTTGAACTTATTTATTATCGGCAATAGATTTTTCACTGACTCTAGCTTTTTCTATAAACATGAATATGGGTTACCTACAAAAAAGAACAATTCTGCTTCCCCTTCATAATTTAAATATCCTTTATGTTTTTCTTATGCCTGGTTGTTTTGGCTAGGACTACGTTGAGTAAAAGTGGGAGAAAGTTAGAGCCAATGCCTTGTTCTGAACCTTAATAAAACAGTTCCCGAATGATGTTTGTCAAATACAGTTTTCAGTATACTAAGCTATGTTCCCCCTATATCTAATTTATTACAGGGATTTTAATATCATAAAATTATGTTAATGTTAGAAAAAGCTATCTTTTGCATCTATTTAAAGATCATTAGTTTTCTGGTCTTTAATTTTGTCCCTGTGCTGTGTTATCTAGAGCTCTCATCTCTGTGACCAAGTACCTCCAGAAACCATTTAATTCTGCTCCTGGTTTCAGAAGTTTTACTCCACGTGACAGGGAGGGCATGGTGGAGCAGTTCAGAACCTTGATGAACAGGTTCTGAAGGGAGAAGGGCAAGATACACCCAAAGGAAACAGGGAGCAGAGGGACCTGCCACCCAGCTCCCAAATAAATCACACACAGAGGCTTATTCTTTTTATTAAAAACAAAATCTATCTTTTTTTCAATATACATACCAATCCCAGTTCCCACTCCCTCTCTTCCTCCCATCCCCTCCACCTTCCCTCCCAACCCACCCCCAACATCCACTCCTCAGAGAGGGTAAGGCACATTGCTTTGAGGAAGGACCAAGGCCCTCCCTACTATATCTAGGCTGACCAAGGCCCTCCCTACTATATCTAGGCTCCATTTATTTATCTTTTGCACATTACTTTCTTTGCATTTTAATCCTATGTCATTTTATGTCCGTTAGCTTTGTATCCAACTTAGGGAATTCTTTTCTATGCCTTAAATGTAAGGTTGCTTACATAACTAATGAACCCTGGCCCAAACTTCTGCCTCTTTGATCTACAAGCCCCTTTAATGGCATCCTGGCCCTCCCAGCTTCCCATGACATAAATGCCTCTTTTGCAAATGTCTTTCGATGATAATTTGCTATCTCTTTACTTTCTTATCTCCTAACTGGCCTCTCTCCATCTTTTTCCTCCATCTGGTCTTTCACTTTACAGTGGCCAAATATAGCCATGTGTAAATAGGATCATGTTAGTCCTCTCTTAAAAGAATTAAAGGAAAACTAAAAAAATCACAACCTTTTCATTGTTCTTAGGATAAAGTTTTTCTTTAAATGTTAACTCCTTCAGGGACTTACTCAGTTTATCTTCTTTTTACCTGTCCATTTTAATCTCTGACTTAGATGGATCACAACCACATGGGTGTTTCATCCCCTCAGGCCCTCCACATTCTCTTCTGCTTCCCTCCACCCCTTCTCTCACGTAAGACAGGCTGTTTAAACACCACCAACACCAAGTCCTTGGAGCTGTCTTATCTGTGGCTTCATGACTTTCACTATATTTTTCCATAAAGACAGTTCTTACTTTTTTTTTAAATTAGAAAGGGGTTTATGGCTTATTTGTATTTATTTTTTTTTCTCCATGAGGACATGCTTCAAGTATATATCTTATTTATAGCTGTCAGCAGTAGCCAAGGCATACTCTTTAGCAGAAAGATGAATCAAGCTGACGAGTGACCCAAAATCAAAGCTGGCATTTCCAGCCCATTTTTGTTTATTGTTTATGCTTCTTGGTTTACATAATTTTGAGTCTTTCTTCGCTTAAAAGTCTTTTCTTCAAAAGTGAAGAAAAACTTCTCAGACAAACTGTAGTGACTTCCCATCCCTAACGATGCTACTCTATAGCCTATATCATTATATCACTATGAGAAATGTCCCTAAGAGGCTACTCATTAAATCATCTCCTTTTATGAAGCAGTTTCAATAATAGCGTGAACATTTTAAAAACCAATTGTGCAGTTATGTATATGCAGAATGCAAGTAATCAGATTTATATTTTATGTGCGTAGGGTTAAGCACTCAAATAAATCACACGGTAAATCCCAGATGTGGCCTTAAAGCCGTCAGGAAATCCTATTATAGGTGAGTCGTGCTGCATTTATTCTCCAACGGATAGAATTAGGAAGGAGGAGTGATGAGTAATTAGGCATCTAAAACTTCAAGCTATAGTTCAGAGATTAGACGACTTGTCTAACAGTGTTGAGAGGATTAATTAAAATAATCCTGGAGCCGCCTGGATAACACAGGTACACAAAAGGCATCAAGTAAATAGCAGCTATTATTTTTATCACGTTATTATGGTTATCAGCATCCCCTTAAAGCAGAATGTGAACACCACCATAAGTGTATGGAGCTGCTAAGCAAAGAGCTAAGGGTGGCTACCTGAGGTGGTCGATTTTTTTGGCGCTACTGCCATGGTTTTGCAGCTCTGAAAATGATTGTCCACGTTTCCACGTGCATGAAGTCCTGGTCCTCTCATGAGGTTTTCAGAGTCCTTGAGAAACTACAGGCAAAGGACCTGAAGACAGAAGATGAAGTCCAGAAATGTCCGTGCATACTGAATTAGTACTTAGCACCATTTATACTCAAATAAATGTAAATATAAACTATGGCAGGCATGATTCCTTATCAGATTTGCAGGGTTGCTTTTGTGATAGTTTGCTATGGGTGGTGATCCAATGATGTCATGTTTTAAAGAACTCTAAATTAATAAATCAGTAATATTGTTTTCAAACACACATGTGTATACGTACATACATACATACATGCATATATATGTATTCTTTCCTTATTAGTTCCACACTTGAAAATGCCAGTAACATTTGAGCCAATGTTTTCTAAGCATTTCATATGCATCATCTTAGAAAAACATTCAAAAATGTTCACCACAGCATTGTTTATAGTATCAGAATCTTCATAATAATGTAAAATCCATCCACTAGGAGGACTCTTCATGGGTGCACGATACTATTCCCAGAGGACCTGGTTATTAAATGAAAATCTCAGTGCCAAGCATGACAAATCTCTCCACAAGTTATATTGATGAAGGAGATCCCCCTCCATGCATCGAAAAGCATGCAAAGATTGTCATTCCTTTAGGTTTCCCATCATAACTAGATGGTAGGTTCCTAATTCTGAACACACTGCATACTTGACTTTGCAGGACACAGACAAATCAAGCTGGAACCCAACAGGATATGTCTCCTTACTCGCTTAATTTCACGATGCCAAAAGATGCTACTCAGGCTGATGAGAGAGAAAAGACATCCATGTTCTGACCCGGTGTTGAAGGCTGCACATTTCAACTCCAACCTCTCAGGCAAGGTGTGCCTGTCCGCTTGTGCAATAGTTGCACAGCTGGTATGTGGGTAACCAGCCACATTCTTATTTGATTTGGGGCCAGGTGCACAGGAGAGAATTCATGCTTGGTAATATAAACATGGCTGGAGGAGGAACAGGCACTAGGGTAACCTTTTACTGTTGTTTTGTTAAACGATTATGCTGCCATGCTGTCTTCTAAAACAAATATGTTTATACACAAGGACTTGGGCTGCTCTCAACCTTGGTCCAAGAAGCTTTTTGGAGTGGGCAGTGGTTAATGCAGAGACTCAGAACTGGCCAGGCTGCTAAGAATGCTTGATGGTGAACACAGGTGATGGTTGTTGAGGGTGGGAAACTTGGTTTTCTTTAGAAGGTATGTGGCCCTACATATGGAAAACGTTAACTGGACTCTGGTCTATTTAAAAAGAAGAAGAGGCTATGAAGTTGAGAGAAAGGGGGGCGGTAGGGGCATGGCCTCTGGAAAGTTTGGAGGGAAGGTCTGGGAGGGTACATATGATGGTGATAATACACACATTAATAGAAATGGGTTAATTTAAGATATGAGCTAGCCAGCAATGCACTTAAGTTATTGGCCAATCAGTGATTTAATTAATATAGCTTCTGGGAGATTATTTAGGGCCTGGGCAGCCAGGAAATGAACAAGCAGTCTCCCCCAACAAGACTCTTCTATCTCTTGCATTTTGTTGATGAAACTTTGGAGAAACTTGCCTCTATACTGCACATTCACATTCCTAAGTAGTTCATTTCCAGAATTCCCTCAGTTTATGTTTTATTCATTGCTTTTATTTCCACTTTCAGGTCTTGAACAGTTCTTTTTTTCATTTCCTTCAACTGTTTCTGTTTTTTTTGTTTTTGTTTTTGTTTTTTGCTTTCTTTAAGGGATTTATTGATTTCTTCAAACTGTTTGTGTTTTCCTGGATTTCCTTAAGGGATTTATTCATTTCCTCTTTAATAACCTCTATCATCTTGAGATAGTTGGTTTTAAGGTCTTTTTCTTGTGCTGCAGCTATGTTGGAATAGTCAGAGCCTGCTGTGGTAGAATAGTTCCTACCAATATGGAGACATATTGCCCTGGCTGTTGTTGATTGTGTTTTTACACTGGCATCATAGCGCCTAGAGTTAGGGTAATAACACGTCTGTTGGCTGAGTTTTGGGCTTGTCTTTGCCATGTGGGTGTTTTAATCCTTGGTTTCTGTTTCCACTTTGAATTTTTGGAGTGTGGTATGTGTGAATTGCCTGTTTTCTTGGCCGGTTCAGCTGGTGTGTTCACAGGGAACGCTGGCTGGTGCTGGAGACTGGGTAACTGGGATGAGTTGGGGGAAGGAAGTTTGGAGGAGAAGGTCTTTGTGATCTATTGAGGATGTGGTTTAGAGAGGAAAGGGGGACCACTGCTGGTTTCCTGCTACAGAGCTGGGGATGAGACCGGGTGAACTAGATTTCAGGAACCGTAGGAGAGGTGTGGCTCTGTCTTCAGCTTATTTCCTGCCCTGAGTGGAGCTTCCCCTGGCTTAGCACAGAGTGCTTGCTGGAATTGGGGACTGGTACAAAGCAACAAGTAGGAAGAGAGGGGTGGTTAGGAAGGTAGAATGGTCTTGGGGTCCACAGGGGCTGTGGGAAGCAGTGAGAGAAAGCTGCAGCTGGTGTTCTATTTGGTGAGCCTGGGAGATTGGATCTGGGGGAACAGAGAGAGGGAAGAAGAAGATTTGTAGGCAGCCTACCTGGTTTTCTGGAATTTTCTTTTCGTATATTATTGTCTTTGTCCTTGCCATTCATGATTCGCTCATTTAAAATCCAGCCTGAATATTCTATCCCAAGAAACCTTCCTAGCATATAAAAAAAAAAAGTTAAGTTTTTCCCTAGGAAAAGTTCATTGCTCCTGAGGTTTACTTCTAAGAAAGCATTTTTTATTCCCTCTCGCACCATAGTTTTAAACTTAGGAATTCATAGCTGTTCCGATCCTCTACCGACTTCCTAGTACAACACATAGTACTAGGCATATTTCATAGGCTTACGATAGAATGAGAACAGATAGGGGATATGATAGATATAACATATACACATGCAATTATTTATTATAATAAATAAGAGGGTGGAACAGGAGATGGGGAGTGGAGATGGATAGACCATATGCCTAACGATTTTATATGATATATTTGAAATTTAGTCTTCAGTGCAGGCAGAAAATAAGAGGGTATTTGAGGTAATAGTGATATACAGGGCAACTAAATGTCTAATAGTTCTTGGTTAGATAATATCTAATATCGTGAGATTAGAAAAAATAAACCATAAATTTGTTCTGTTTAAAAAATATTAGAATTTAAAAAGACCACTGAGATAGAATGTATCCACCAAGGTCTTTGGATGGGTGAGTTTTAATTAAAGGTCTCATCTTGAAAGCTGGCATTTAGGGTTGGCATTATAGCTTCTGCACTAAGTTTTTCAGTTTTCAGACTTTCTGAGAGGTTTCAAACAGTGGCCCATCTTGAAATACCTTCGGACCACCGCTCTGAGAGGCAAGGCACCCGAGTCTTGACGGCGTGCTCTCCAGCGTCTGAATACCACTTTTCATCAAACCTCTAAAAGAGTTGCCACCCTGCCCTAATTTTTAGCACCGCATCTAATAGACCTGGATTAAACTGCAGGGAAGATGGGAGCATAAATCTCATTCCTTTCATTCCTTGTCATATGAGGAGTTGTAGTCTTTCCAGCTGTAATAACCTCTGGACTTGAACAAAATTGAAAACCTTTAAATAGCCTTTCACAACCTTTCAGCGGAGTAATGAAGTTATAAGTGCACACTGGGGATTTTTTTTCCCGTTCAGAAAAATCTAAGCAGCAGTAGATATTAAAATCTAATGTTTACTTCAACTCTTTTACAACCTAATGGGTTTCTCTGACAGTGTAATTTTTAAAAGGTTGGGTTTCATTTATTAATACAGCGTGGTCATGCTGGAAAGCTTTCCTCTTTAAGGACTCTGGTGGGAGTCTTATTGCTAAAGCTTGGTTGAAAGCCAAGAGGGATCAGCAGGGGCAGGGAAAAGAGAAACCCACAAAACTCAGGCAAGCCGGAGCCAAGCACGTTGTTTTGCAGTTTAAAAATGGGGGGAACATCCTCTTTTTATGGCTCAAACACTACATGAGGTTGAAACACAAAAGCAGGCTGTAGAGCCCCTGGGAGCCCATAATTCTGTACTACTTCTGAGCCACTTGAGGTTATACAGTTGCTCACCAACCAAAAGGGCTGCCTAGGAATCCAGCTGTTGGCTTGGTTGGTGGGCGCCAAATGCTCCACCTGGAGCTGCTGTAACCAAGGCCAAGGAGGAGCTGCAGGGTGAGCAACAGGCAAACCAGGACTAAAGTACAGAGAGGATGTGAGCTGACAAGATTCCATTCGACATACTGTACTGCTGCTTATGAAACCAGTGTGCAAAGAGCCATTATGGTGTCCAATTGAGTGAAATAAAAAAAATAAAAAAAAAAACCTCTTCTTGCATGCACAAGGTCTCTGCAGTTAGCAGAGATTTGCAAGTTAAGTGGACTAGAGTGGGGGGGGCAAGATTTACTTCCTTTGACTCTGATGTAGTTAAGCTGCTTTGAATTATAAAATAAAGCTGTCACTTGAGTACATAATTGAAAACAATATTGGGAAGTAAAGGAACTTGATGGCCATAAAGGATGGAGCGAGTGGGATGTTATTCATCTCCACGTTTCACAAATAGGAACACTCTGTCCTCTCGTGTCTATACGTAGCTCCAAAATTGGAGTCTCATCCTAATAGATAAAGCAATCTCAAAAAATGTAGAGCAGCTATCAAATTATCCCTTTAACAATTTTATAGTAGAATCAGGGCTCCTCACTGCTATTTGAAGCATGTTTATAATTCTTATAGGTAACTCTCAAGAGTCACATAAGAAAACTACAGCCAGCATCTCCCAGAGTCCTAACTGCAGGGGAAGAGGTGGCATTTAGGATCCAATCTTCAGCACATTTTACTGAAGTTTATATTAAGAAGGGTTTTGTTTTTTAGATGTCTTCTTTTAGCACATAATGATCACACAATACGTCCTTGGTTACTTTGATATAAAATCTTAATATGGGTTCCAAACAATTGCTATTAAAAAGCTTTCTCTGCTCAATGGGCTCTGATTTGAATGACTCTCGTAGACTCTGACTTTTCTTCAGTGTTTCCAGCAACCCCACTGAAGGTACCATGAAGTCGGTGTGCCTGAAAAGAAGTTCAGCATCTTTTCCACCTTTCAGTGTCTCGTTCCCATCTGCAGCAGGTTCTTGTCGCCTAGCAACGGGTTTGTACTCCTCATCATCCATCCTCTGCCCTCCATCTGCCTCTAGTTACAGAACTGTCAGTGTGTCCCAACATCTCCAGCATTAGTGCCTGTAGTTACTGGAAGCATGTGTTCTACCATGCCTGGCCTATTGTCATGGACCCCGTGATCTCTCTTCTCTCCTATTATCCCTTGACACTCAAGTGGTTGGTTGATTTCATTTATTCATTTGTTCACTCATTCATTTCATTAATCAATCAATAAATATTTATTGCATGCTCACTACGTGGTGGACATTAGAGATATGGAATAAAGCTACATCTTACCTCACTCAGGGAAGTTTTACTCTGTTGGGAAGTACAAATCGTAAATCAAAATTTGTGCAGCGATCATAGCCTGCTGTACTGAAAGTACATACAAATTATAATAGCAATAAAACAAGAAGCTCCTAGGCCTTTTGGAAATGCTAAGGAAAATTGGTACTTTTCTCTAAAATAATGTTATATGTCATTTCCAGAGGGAAAATGTCAATTTTCCCCCATAGATAATATGCAAAAGTCTCAATTGAACTCAAGTCAAACCACCGCCACGCTGTCTACCCTGGCCCCTAGCCTCTCCACAGCATCCTTCAAAACACAGACTTCATGCCTACACCTCACACTGGATGCTCTTCCTGCTTTCTTCATTAGAATATCTTCCCCTCTTCCTTCTGACTCAGAGTGCTAGCGACCCTGCAGGATCCATCTCTCTTGTCCACACCCCCTCACCATGTCAGCCAGCAGTGGTACCTCCTTGCTCTGACTTTCTAAGCCAGCTACCACAGTGCTTCCCAGTTTGCTGACTGTTACAAGTCCCACATCCCTATGAAGACTGTTGCATGTAGAAGAAATGAGTTTTTTCATGCTTCCAATACATGGTGAAGACTTACACATACCATGGACCCCTTTTTTGCTGTTGGTTGCTTGTTTGACATGAATGAATAATTTAGCTTGTGCCCCCCTTTCCATTATTCACAAAAAAACCTTTGTGACTCAGTAACAGGACAAAGCACATGGTAATGCATTTTTGCATAATTGCTATGTATGTATGTGTAGGTGTATACATTAGCTCCATCCAGGGAGACTCACAAGCAGGTAGCATCCTTGAATTAACCTAATATTTAGCAAATGCAACATGGGCACCTATTCTGCATGAATAACTGAGCAACCAGCAGTGGGAAAGGTCTCTGTGATGTCTACCCCCTTGAACTCACAGTCTTTGATGAAAGAGTGATGGTGGGGGGGGGAGGTACAGGAGTAGAGGAAACAGCAAGGATAGAGACAGGTAGACACAAGCAAGCATGTTGTAATTGAAGACCCAGGAAAAACCATCAGATTGTGTAGACAGGAATGAAAAGCACAGTTGGTGAGGTGCGTGGATAAGGTAAGAGTAGGATCATATCAGAGACTTTGAGCATGGTCCTGCAGGCACTGAGCACTGAGGGCTTAAAGCAGGCAGACAGCGCACGTGAAATGTGTATTGAGAATGCTCACAGGGCAAAGTAAAGGAGGTAATCAGGGAGGGTAAAACAGGCTCAGCCAATTAAAAACTGGCCCCTGCGGTCCAAGAGGGAGACAGTGGAAGGCCTACGCTAGAATACTGAGGGTGAATCTGGAATGGGATGAATGATTTAGACTGGAGAGGAGATGATGTTGACCCGCAGAACCTATGAGGTGCTTCGGAACACACAGGGATCTGGAATCTGGCACCCTTGATTCAAGTTCTGTATCTTCCTTGCTGGGTGAATTGAGCTGAATTGAACTCTTATCCCTAAGATGGTTGCTTATTAGAGTTAAGTCACAGAAACTGCCCCTTGCTCTGCATGTTCACGCCCCCCTCCCCGACACTCACACTGGAATCTTAGTGCCCCATGTGATGTTATTAGGAAGTGGGGCTTCTGGGAGATCCCCAGATCATAGGAATGGAGCCTTGCTCCATTAGCACAATTAACGTCTTTATAAATGGGACTCCAGGGAACTCTTGTCCCTGATGCCGTGTGAGCTTTTAACAAAATGGCACTCTGAATTAGCAAGTGGTCCCTTATGAGAGTCTGTACCTCTAAGAACCTTGCTCTTGACTTCCCAGGCCCTGGGGTTGTAAGGATTAAGATCCTGGATATTATAAGTCATTTTGTACGTGATATTTTGTTGATATACTGGACACAATAGCATATGCAGGAAAAGATTGCATGCCAAGAGGAGAATACAGCAGGATGCTCACTGAAGATGCTCAGAAACCACCGCTCTTTATTCCAAAGCCCACTTTCCCATGGAGACTATACAGATCTTTGGAAAAATCATACTCTGATATGGCCTTTTACTGGAAGCCTCTCCAGGGATGCCCATCAGGTCCAATCTACCCAATGTCTACCTGTTTGTGAAGGTGAAGCCCTATTGACAGACGGGTTCACAAGAGAGAAAGAAACCGGGATAAGAAACATGGAGAAATGAAAAAGGAAAAGCCTGTGCCCAGCAGGTGTGGACCATTTATCATAAAGAGGCTTTCTTCAATTTGATCATAAATTTATATAAGAATAAGATTTGTTTCACGGGAAGCTGGAATTTACAAGGTTGAAAGTTTCCAAAAACTGAGGAATAAAAATGTCCCCACACTCAGCTGGTTTGTGGCCTGACTCAGATAGAATGTATGTTTACAGCAGAGGAAGGGTTTCCAGCTCTCGGTTATTGCTACTCCAGCAAAACCTTAATCTCATCGAAATTTTTCAGTGTTTTAGTTAATTAATTCAAGCCCTGTGGCAAGATAGTGAAATGACCCAGGTGACCACAGTCATCTTTGCTCCAGTGATAAACTGAGGCCTCCTTTTGTGGCCAAAGCCTCTGGAGTCTTCGCCAGTCATTCTTCACCTGCTCTGTTTAGTGTGGCTTCAGACGTCTCTGTTTTCAAGAAAACTGATCAGACATCTAGCCATCCATAGAAATACAATTCAGTGTTCAAGTTCAGGAAGGCATATGGCCCAGAATCAGAGTGTTTCACCTTTCCAAAATAGGGTGGACACATAACCCAACCTGGTTCAGTCTCCCTCAGGACCTATACCTATAAGGGAAAAAAATCCCGTTTTTATGGCATTGTGAGAGGAAAAGACAGTATGGCTACATGAAGGGCTTCCAACCTGAGATAGAAGCTCCTGGTGGAGCAGAAGTAGAGAAGGCCAGACAATGTCTGCTTTGTGTTTTTAAAGCAACTGGATGTATCAATTCTTCCCTTTCATTGAGCTACATAAACCAACCCTATTTCTCGCTTTGGTCTTAAATTTCTTTGCATTTCTTTGCATTGGCTTTTAATCAAAATCAACAGCCCTTGTACTGCTTTGGTGTTCAGTGATACCTAAACGTTTATTTACTGACAAAACTATTTGCCCAGAAACATCTAGAAAAATCTTTCTGGCATTATACCTAGAGCAGCTTCATTTCATAGCTTCCTGGGAAATGTCAATTTGACAATCTTTCAAATAACAAAGGTTTTCCCCAATATGAGCTATACACATTTACAGAAGAATACTCATTACTGTACAGAACAAAATCTCTCCTCTCCTCTGGGTTGTGTTTATTCTAATGAGTGAAGTCAGTGGCCAAACAGAAATCTCAGTGGAGGGCAAGGACTTCTGAAGACAAAAGAGAGGGTGCGGACATAGAAAGGAGAGGTTCACTGAGTATGCATGGAAGATATCCTCAAGAAATATCTCAAACTCGAAACCAAAGTCCCAGCTGTGTGAAGAATGGAAATTCCCAGACATCTCAGCAAGTACCCCGTATTCAAAAGATATTCATTCTTGAAAGCCTGGTTCAGAAGCCACCTCAGGCTCAGACTCTCTGATATTTTCGTCAGACAACCCAACCCACACTACTTTACCCTCTTGGTATTACTGACTCATATTTACCCTGGATATTAGCTATGCATGCTTAAGTCTTTCTAGCTTATGAGAATCATCCTGAGGACTAACTTTTACCACCTACAACATGAAGGTAGACAATCATTCCTTAAATGAGATAATAAAGGAATGAGCGAAGGAACATGGAGAAATAGTGGCATCTTGCTCTACTGGGAGCTCCCATGAGACGAGCTTTGGTATGCCTCAAAAATTGCGACGAGTCCCAAGTGATGAGGACTCTTCTTACAGAGGGCTACAACTCAAAGAGGAAGTCCTCCCTAAACATTTCCCAGCTTGTCTAGCCCTTCTGTCTGTCCACCGAGCATGCTGAGTTGTTCTGATGATGCGGGCTCCGAAAGCCTCAGGGACTTTCTTCAAAGATGCAGTGCGGCTGGAAGTCTGAGCAAGCTTTGATGGGTTCGGTGGTGGAGAGGTGGAGGTAGCTGCTGTACTGGTTTCTTTGTAAAGTTGGTATTCAATGAAGCTGACAAGCCTGACACCTTCATTAACAGCATTTGACAGTAAGCAACACTGACTGTCTTATGGTTAAATAGAGAAGAAAAAAATTGCAGTTTTGGTACATTTTAATCAGACTCTGGTGGTAGTCTATGTCAGATGTGCCCTTGTTATTTCCTCTGCTGCTGCCACACCCTCCCACCCCCACTCCACCCCTTTCCAGTATTCTCCTCCTGCAAGAGTTTCTGGGAAACTCTTCTAGCCCCTTCTTTTGTATAGTAACCAAGACAAGTTCAAGGAGAGCAGAGTGGCTGCAAACTGTAGAGTGATTGGGATAGATGTGTTCTGAGCCTTCTCGCATGCTACCTGCCACTCACAGCACCCCGGGACAGTTGCTAGCCTTCCTCTGGGGTATCCTCATAGTGCTCGGGCATGCTCACAACTGGAGAGAGATGCTCTATTGTAGTACATATGACCGCCCTAGAACTACTTCCGCCTTCAGGTACTTTCCTGCGGATAAAATACCTTTGTCCTCAACTAAGAAAGAATTTGGAACCATTTCCCCAATGAATACAGGAAACCAAATATGAAGAAGTAGAATAGGAACTGAAAGATGATACATGTATGGTATCATGTGTCAGCCATCAGTGCAGTTTGTGGTTTAATAAAACAGTTGAATGTAGATTCAGATAACCTCTTGAGATCACGTATTGTTAAAGTAGAGTGAATATACATTTTTCCAACACTTACGGGATTAAAAAATTAATCCCTATATTTATATTTGTTTATGACAGGGATGTGTTTAATAAAAAGCCACTTTAGTTATTTTTCTATTGCGGTGATAAAACACCGTGACTAATGCCAGTTATCGAAGGAAGTGTTTATTGGGGCTTGCAGTCCTAAAGGGCTAAGAGTCTGTCATCATCATGGAGGGGAACACGGCAGGAGGCCCTGGATCAGAACTGTCATCCCCAAATAGGAAGCTTACATACTGAGATTCAAACACAAGGCAGAGAGACACTCAGAATGATGGAGTCTTTTGAGACTTCAAAGGCCACCACCAGTGACACACCTCCTCCCACAGGACCACACCTCCTAATCCTTCTCAAACAGTTCTATCAAATAGGGACCAAGCAGTCAAATCTATGAGTCTGTGGTGGCATCCTTATTCCAACCATGTTAACAATTTCCCTTTGGAATGTCTCTATTGTGTACATTTCATTTCTTTGCCTGTGCTTTGAGTAACTGATCTCTTTAGGCACTTTGTAGGGGTGAGCACACGTACACAGTGGTTAACAAACAGCTCCTAAGTGGACACTGCACAGTCAATGAACGCCGAGAGCTAATTTTTAAAGTTCGCCAATAAGATTTTGCTAGAAAGTTTTGAGCTTATTCTTCCTGTATCACTCCTCGGGAACCTGATGTTTTTCTCAAGCAGACAGAACCTTTGACACAGAGCTCATCTGTCTGAGCTACCTAGACGGCTCAGGATAGGTAATAATGAATCCATCGTCTGGTAGGACTGAGCTGTCTCCTCTCTTCCCCGACACACAGTGTCAGAGGGATAATGCCAACATATCCACAGTGACACAGCTGGGTTTGCTTTACTGGGGTGTAGGATATTTTTAAGAATGCCCATGTCAAAAGGATAATGATTGGCTTCCATCAAGGAAGGGTATGCTTCTCTGAAACACGGATGTCATGTTCAAATCAGATACTGGGAAAGCGAAAGTCTGTGTGAAATCTCTTTCCGCCCTTGTGAGTTTCTCCTCACGGCTTCTGAACACTCCCCGAAGGAGCAGCACTAAGCCTCTCTTCATTAGAACCCAGACTTCAATTCCGGTTTTAATTAGAAAAGATGGCTAGCATGCTTTCCATTCTCAGCCGTGTGTGCGTGAAGCTGAACTGCGACTAGACGCATGTCCCATGTTTTCATGGAAAGATTAAGGTCTTATTCCACAGAAACTTACTGCTATCCACAAAAGTCAGTTTATTGCCTCCCATACTAATTCCTGTTGGTGGATTTCTCTGGGAAGAGAATGCTGTTCTTTCATTTATCTAGGAGCAAATTCAGGCAGAGAACTTGGTTTTAAATTTTTTACAGGTGTATAGCTTTACTGGTAAACACTGCGAGGAGCCCTGAACTTTCCCTTAGCGTCTCAAGTCATTTAGAATTCTGAGTATCCTGACAATGTATACAAAGTAAAGGAAATGCCTGGGATTGGATGATACAGAGTATTTAGTAACCCAGACTGACTCTATGTTACCCATATGATCATTTTATGTCAACATAATCAGAATCAATCATGACCATATAATCAAGGACCTGAACTTCTGGAACTTCTGGGTTTTAAGGCAATTGCATTTGATCAGTCACTTACCCAATCAACGCATCTCCACCAAGCTTCTAGTCTGTTCCAGGAAGTGTTCAGAGCGGAAGAAGGCAGGGTTAGCAACGAATGAGGCTGACGAGTCTTGATTGCACACAGCTTACAGCTTCTCCACTGCTGTGGAATAGAAGTGGAAAAGGCGCTCTATACTTTCTAGATTGAAATAACGTGGAACAAAGGAGCTATGCCCAACACCATCACATAGCTGATGAGTGACCCAGCAGTATTGGACAGCAGTTTAAAAAAAAGCTGAGAAACAAATGGTTTTCTTTACTCCATCTCCTACCCCCAATATTGTCACCAAAAGACAAATCTACCTGAAGCTCTCTCTCCTCATCAACTCTTGGGAGGGCTTCAAATGGAAAAGAATATTAAAACAAAATGTAGCCATTTTCTGTCTCATGCTTCAGTACACTTGGTACTAGAGGCTTTCCCGCTTAAATTGACAATACCTTCGTCTTTTCCTTGTTGCTATAAAGGTTGTGTGAGGTCTTACAGAGCCTACTAGAAAAAATAATGACTGAAAAAGCCTCATTTTCTTATGACTTATAGACAAATATCATCGTTCTTTCTCAATATGCATGTATTAAATTGTTTAATACAGCCATACTCTGATGCCAGTCTAAAAGCACCTGCATTGCACATTATTGAATGCAGATACCAGGGAGGATTTTACTGATTATGTAACATTGCATTGTGGGAAGATACTGTCACCTCTTGAACCCCTCTCCTTTTAGTAGGTGTTTCATTGTTTCCATTTTGGCCTTATTTAAAAAAAAAAAAGTACTAACATCCTAGCAGAAAGATGCTTGCTACCCCATGTGTGGCCCCAGAATGAACTAATAGCCATGGAAATGCTTGAGTCTAAACACGGGTACATTGTAAACCCCACAATGTCTCCGCTAGCAATTTCTGCTATCAGGATTGGAGGGTGATAGCTCTCCGGCTTCTGTCTAAGGTCTGACCACATAATAAGCAAAGGAAAATATCAGCTCACGGCTGACATTTTGAAATCTCAGTGTGTTTGATATTTTTCCATGTAATTGGACTCTTAGAACCTATCTGTTTGGGGGTTCTTTTCTTTTTTGGAAGGAAAAGTATTATTGTAAAGCTCACATATATGGAGACAACTATATAAATTATAATTGACACATTTTAAACACTGCCATTTGATGTGACCTAGACCCAAGAACAGAATGTTAGAGGCCACCTCTTCTTTTGCAATCCAGCCACAAGCCCCCTTGACCACTCATCAACCATCTCTACCCTTTAAAAATACATATTTTCAAATTTGTCTTCCACAGAGTAATTTTGCCTACTTTCAAAGTTTATGTACATATGTAAAATCACACAATAAATGACCTTTAGTGTGTACTTTTTTTCACTCAACAGATTCATGCACATCTTTGCACACAGTGGAAATCTGTTCGTTTCCATTGTTTTCTTTTGTTACTGTTAGAGTTTGTTGAAGAAAAATTATGCAATGTTTATGAAAACCTGGTAAGGGAACGCTTATTCAGGCTATAACAATAGGCTCAGAGACAGCTATAATGGGATTTTTCCAGGGAGGTGGAATATCAGTCTCGATTTTGAATACAACATACACAATTGGACATTTACAGCCAAGGGAGTGGTGGAGATTGCAGGTAAACTGATCCTGCAGGACTCTTGTTACAGGTCAGACCCATGGTGGAGGGTGGTGTGGGGAAGAAGCTTGGTTAGATTTCCAGGTAGACCAGATGTTAAGGAAGAGGTTTTTTAAGGCATTTAGCGGGGCTGTTGCTAAAACTGGATTCTATGAGGAAGCACACAGCTGGGCGAGGAAATGTAGGGATCTCTTGTCGATTCTTCCATGATTTTACCATCATTTTTATATATGTCTATCGACCAGTGACAGACATTTGGTGAGTGTCAAATGGTGCCTTTGTGCAGTCCTCTTGCTGTTATTTCAGTGCACATGTGTGTGACTATTGTCTCTATGTACCTGCCAGTGGGATTGCTCGGTGTGCACATGCTCAGGTTCAGGACTTGCAGCAAGTCTTTGGCAGGGGTCATGCCTTTCTCGATTTCCCTGAGTGATAAGAGGAAACTTATTTGCTCCAGCCTTACATGTGGAGGTGATGTGGGAGTCCCCTCTGTGTGCTGTGATTACCATTAAAGAATAAAGAAAATGCCTTGGCCTGTTGATAGGGCAGAACTTAGGTAGGCATGGAGGACTGGACTGAATGCTGGAAGAAAGAAGGGCAGAGTCAGGGAGATTCCATGGATCCACTGCCAGAGACAGACATGCTGAAACTTTGCTGGTAGAGTTAGTGAATAAGTAGGCCAAATTTCCCTTGTTTTGTCTTTGCCATCTGTATGGATACTATGCATTGTATAAGCATCGAAGGGTTAATTTCCATTTTCATGGTAAGTACTAGTTTAGATCACATTGCCATATTGTTGACCGTTGTTTATTGTGTTTTTTATAGGGTCTCTCTGAGGCTGCTCTGTTTTGCTCAAGTGCCAAAACTTAAACGTTTTTAAATGAATTTAATTACTTTCTATTGAATAATTCTCTCATGTTTTGTCTAAAGTTTTTATTTATTTATTTATTTATTTATTTTATATTTTTGTCTAAAGTTTTGAGACTTATAGAGTAAGTTCCTAATCATCATTATTCTATAATATTAACTACTGGAGTTTATATTTTCATGTGAATTTTTAAGAACTGACATTTTTCTGATGAAATTTCTTATCATCATTTATTAAAATTGCATTCATCATGAGCCTGCAGAGATGGACCAGCAGTTAAGAGCACTTGCTGCTCTTCGAGAAGACAGGGTTCTATTCCCTACACCCACATGGCTGCTCACAACCATTTGTAATATTAATTCCAGGGCATCCAACCCCCTCTCTGACTTCAGCAGCAACAGGCACACCTGTGCACATATAAAAATGCAAGCAAAACACTCAAATACATAAAAATAAGTACATCTTTAGAATGTTTAATGCATTGATCAGATTAATCTTAAAACCTGTGATCTCATAGTCCCCGTGTGTGGATCAACTGCTGGTCATTTCTGCTATTGGCAATTGTCTTGGGTTTTCCTCATTCAGGGTTGGATCTGGGAAATGCTGGTGACTATTTGCTGAATACTGGATTCTTCACAAGAAATATTACAGGGCTCTGAGTTGCTCCCTTTGGAGGAGACTGGTGCTTCTTCTGCTCTGTGGAGTAAAAGTTAAACATCTTGTCTAATCACAGCTTAGTGCTGACCTCAAATCAGGTGTCAGTCTTGGTGAAGCACAGACTGTTTCTGGCTGCCATTATCCTAGAGGACAGTTCTCACAAGTTCCATAAATAGGCACAGTCTCCATACGAGCTTTCTTCTTCGCGGACACTGAACTATATAGCACTTACTATTTTTAGCTTTCTCAATATTGCAAAATTACAAAAATTCCGCATCAGATGTTAGCCTCTTGAATACTGCATTCTGTTTAGGCTTATTGGCCTCTGGGGTCTCTTGTGATATTCCCCATTGCCTCCCTTGTCATCGTGAACTCCATGAAGGAATTCAGATAAGAACACAATGTGAAAGACAGGATTTATTAAGGAATAGAGTGGAACACCCTCAGGGGATAAGAGTGGACAAAGGCCAAAGAGTCCATTGTGACAATAACATTTTTAGGGATGCTTTATACTAATTTGTAAGATTTATTTTGGTTTATGTGTCTAAACATTTTGGCTGCATGTATGTGTGTTTGACACATGCCTGCTTGGTACCAGCAGAGGCCACAGGCAGCATCAGATCCCCTGGAGCCTGAGTTAAATGCAGTTATAACCAACATCTGGGTTCTGGGAACTAAATCCAAGTAAGTCCTCCACAAGAATAGGGGCTGCTCTTAATTACTGAAGAATCTCTCTGGCTCTGCCTTATAACTGTTTTTCCAAGTCTCTCAAGCAGACAGCTAAGTGCTATTTTCTTCTCCAAGTGATTGACAGGCCCATTTATATTAACTCTTAAGAGAGTGAACAACTGTGTGTGTTTGTTCCTCACTAGAAGCCCACCAGCTTGATGATAATCATATGAATCATATTCTGTATAGTAGGAATTAGAATATTGAGTCTTCATCCAGAGCCAGATCCCATTCTTTTAACCAGTAGCCAAAGTTTCAAGGTATCAGTTCCTAGTTTTATTAATTGGTGATTGGGAAATGGAAGCCTTCCAACTTTAGCCTGACAGCAAGGGAGCCAGCATAGGACCAAACTAGGCCCTCTGAATGTGGGTGACAGTTGTATGGCTGGGGCAGACTGTGGGGCCACTGGCAGTGAGACCAGGATTTATCTCTACTGCTTGTACTGGCTTTTTGGAACCCATTCTTTCTGGAGGGATACCTTGCTCAGCCTAGATATAATGGGGAGAGCCTTGGTCCTACCTCAAAGCAACGTGCTAGACTTTGTTGACTCCCCATGGGAAACCTTGCCATCTCTGAGGAGTGGATGAGGGTGAGATGGGGGATGGGACGGAGAGGGAAAAGGTGGAGGAAGCAGGAGGAGGGGAGAGAATGAGAAATGGATTTGGCAGATATAGATTAGAAAAGATAGTTTAAAACAAAAACGTTGAAACTCCTTTAGGGTAGAACAATGACATTTTGTACCTTTCATATTCCATGTTTATTAAAAGCATAGTACATGGTAGATAGTCTATAAAAGTAATTTTAAATAATAAATGTGAAAGTCAAGTTCAAAAGAGGGGGGGGTCAAGTCTTAATATCATTCAATCCTCCTAATATCTGACGAGCTCCATAACAAGCCTAGTGCCCATGGGATCATTTCCTGAAAATCGGTGCAACCACCTCTTAGGTCACACAGAAAGCAGGCATGAAATGCTTCTATAAAGAGAATGACAACAAAGGTTTATGAGGAATACAGTTTGTATCCAACTCTATCTTTGCATTGTGAAGGCAGCCATGGATAATTCATAAACAAATACAAGGGACTATCATCTTAATAAAACTTTATTTAAAGAAGCAATGTCCACCAAACTTGGCTACAGACTTGTAGTTTGCAGATCCCACATAAGAAAGATGCCTGTTTTTGGAAATATTAATTGGGTTGCTTGACCCCAATGTACACTAAGTGATGGTATGGTTACAATGTATCTTCCTACACTAAGTGATGCATGGTTACACTGTATCTTCCTACACTAAGTGATGCTATTGTTACACTGTATCTTTGTAAACTAAGTGATGCTATTGTTACAATGTATCTTTCTAAACTAAGTGGTGCAATGGTTACACTGTATCTTCCTACACTAAGCGATGCTATTGTTACAATGTATCTTCCCATTGTGAGTTGATTGCAACTTCTATAGAACATTTTTTTTCTAGTCTTTGCTAGATCCTTTGAACCTGGGCAATGTTTGAATAAAAACTGAAGCTGAGGATGACCATAAGACTTCTTACAGCCAAGCTATACTTGAACCCAGACTTTATTGGTCAGATATGAACAGTGAGAAGTTGAGAAATGCAATAACTTATTGTAAAAGTTCCCTGAAAACTAATGAGAATTGATGGGCATGTTGACAGTTCTTACCTAAATATGTGGGCTAGCAGGTTTAAAACAGAGACATTCTTCAAATCATAGTCGTCAGATTGTTCCTCCCAAAGATCGATACTATCCTCAGCAAGAACTGTATTGTTTCTTGGGCCCAGTATAAAATTTAAAGGCTGAGTTCTCTAATGAAAGGTGTGTGGGAGTTGGGGGAAGCTTGGTGCCCCACGTCGGCCATCTGAGCTCTCAGGGAGCAGATAAAAGATCAGAGGCTTAAGATCACCCTCAGCTATACAGAAAAGCTTGAAGCCATCTTGAGCTCGATGAGATCCTGTCTTAATTAAAAAATAAAAAAGCAAAACAAACAAAACTTCTAACAAAATGTTTAGTCTCCTTTCTATACTCTCTCTACACCTGTATGGTCTTCATTCCCTTTGCTATTCTACTTCATATTGCACACATTAAGGAGATGCCCATAATAAAAGGGCACAATTCACAGGCATCCTAGTGAAATCCATCACATGATGTATAATCTGTACTCTTGACAATCCCAACATCAGTATCAGAGCTGCCCCAACCATCCATTATTCCCAGGGTAGGAGGCCTGAGCTCAAGATCTCCTCCAAGGCAGAGAAATCTGTCTGTGAGTTCACAGGGTAAGCTCTGTTGTCCTCAGAATTCACACAGAAAACAGAAATCTAATGATAAGATAATTAAGAAATTCATGATGCTGATCACGGAGCAGTGAATGTCTTGAAAGTGGAATCCTTCTTGGAGAGGCTCTGCCTTCCTGTCAGTCTGGTCCCTTCCTGGATGGGGGAAGCCTAGAAACCCTTCCAGATGTGTGGGAAGGGTGAGAGCCTCGGGTTTGACTGGAACAGAGGAATGGCTATGCCCAGTTTTTCTTTCTGACTTGTATCAACTGGCACCTCTCTGCATGTCCAGGTTCTATTTTTTCCCAGTTCTTTTCCACTGAAAAGAAATTACATCAGACTTGTGCAAAAAAATTACAGAAATATTGGTCTTCAGTAAGACAATCCTAAGCTGTGGATTCTCTAAATTTTTACAGGTTAAGGAAAAATTAACGAAAGTGCTTGAACATTGAGTCTTCCATACGCAACATTCATTGCCATTTTAAAGGTAGTGCAGGCAATTTTTAAAGTTAACCATCCATTATTTCTTCTGTACTAATACCGTGAAGGCCATATGGAGTGAGGAAAGTTCTCTGACTAAACGTCCATTCTGCTTCTTAAATGTGTTAGTTTTATAGGGGTCAGCCAAATGCCAACTTCCACGAGCCTTCGTTCCATAGCTGTAAAATGGCTTTGGTGCTATCTCCTTCACATTGTTGCAAGGGATGGGAGAAAATTTTCCAACATGATCGCTAAGCTTTGAAATCTATGAGATAATAGGGAAAACGAGCTGTAAACAAATATTTCAGTATTGGAGAGCAAATACTGAGAGCCCCAGGAACAAGAAGGACTCATGTATGGGTTTTGAGAACAGTAACAGCGGCATTGTCCGAGCTTCTCATCTGGGATGGAGACATTTGTGAGTGTTATTTCCTAGCTCTCCTGGGTCTGCTGACTCCGAAAGTGAACTCTTCTATGGTGGGAGACAAGACTGGCATAATTTAAATGTCCAGCTAGTCAATGGTGTGGGAATTTGCAATGTTTCCATTATCTGTGAAATACCAGCAAGCAAAGCTGGTGACGCACCTGCCCACAATCCTGAGATCAGGAAATGCGAGTCATTTCTGGGTATTGCCTTTCAGCCAGCGTTAGTTACATGCTATCTGCTCAACTGGGATGAGGAAGCATTCCCATAAAACCAACATTCGTCTGCAAATTTTCCAGTTGAAGGAAAGACTGACCCTGAACACTGCCATCTCCATTGTGGATGATGATGGGACATTAGTGAGTCACATGACCCGGGTCAGCTTGAAATTGTTTTATTATGACATTGAAACATAGTAAGGAAGCGGTGCTATTTTCATATCCCCAAGGAAGGCAGGTTGCTGGGTAGCTGTGCTCTCGTGCTGAAAAGTCAGCCTCAAAAGAAGAAAACATTACAGGATCTGAGCTCTGAGAACAAATAGGCAACAAGACCCTCTCATTCCGGACTCCCAAAGGGAAGTGCTTGCTGTAAAAATGAGTCTGCAATGACCAGTAATTTTAAATGATTAAATCTATCAACTTTGTCTGATGAGCTTGATGAGGTTATACTGAATTTATAACGTAAGATCCCTTCTCGTTTTGTTTGTTTGTTTGGTGGTGCTGGGGACCACACTCAGGAGTCACACATGCTGGGCAAGTTGTCCTACCACCAGGCTGTATCTCCAGCCCTGAATTTTATTTATCTAAGTATTCTTAGCGGGTTTGTGTATAAAGATATAGAAATCTGCTGAGTGCCATAATGTTCTAGCAGAGTACTGGAATCTCATTTACATTGAGAAGATTGAAAAGGATAACACTTGTCAATTATTTAGTGGCTCACGGGACCCCCCGTATATTTGAATATGCCAATAGAAAAAACACCTTGTTTTATGGTGTGTTCTAGATGTTTGCCTTTTATTTCCCCTAGGAATGGTTTGAAAGACCTCGGATTGCTTAGATAATAGACCAGCCACTGAATTTAAAATATATGTGTCAAGGTGATATTTATAATTACCAGAAATTCATTTCTAAGGCTTAACTATCTGTAATGGTCACCAAATCAAACTGTTATGTCCTCGGTAGTTCCAGACACTACATAACTACTCTATTGTAGTTATGGAGACCAAAAGACTAAAAGTAGGGGTTTTTTTTGAAGACTCTTGAGGACCAGTGGGGAAACTCTTCTCTTACCTCATCCAGTTCTGGCACTATCTGTGTCGTTTGGCTAGTTTGAATATCTGTATAGTTTGGCTTCATCTTCAAAGTCAGTGATGCAGCAACTTTACCCTCTCTCTGATAAAAACCCTGACAATAACCTTAGATAACTCAGACATTGTCTAGAAAAGTTCCTCCCCACATGGGACCCATAGCTTAACCACATCTACAAAAGCTCGCTCCCATTGAAGGCAGCAAACAGCCAGGTTCCAGGGATTAGAAAAGATTCACCTTTTGGAGATAGCACTCCTTTTTCCCTCCGTAATTGCTCATGCTGTTTTATTCCACATGTCTCCTGCCCTCAGCCCTGTGCTCTCCCAAGTCAATGAGGATAACCCTCTCACCCCTATTACCCCGTTATGGAGTCAGGGATCCCCTTGAATGGCTTGATTAGGAGGAGGGTGTCTATACTTTAAATGTTCCCACTACTCCTACCGTGCCCACACATTGCAAAGGACCCCTCCAAAAGGCTGGCATTGTCTCCCACTTTTGTTACTCTCCTAAGAAAAAAAACTCTTTTGCTCATTAAATTGGACAAAAGCATTCAGAGCTTGTATGGGACAATTTGGGCATATGAACCTACTTCTTCGGTGGGTATTGTATGAGATCTGAATACAGATCAGGTAGTCCTCATGAACACTGCTTAGCAGGCACATCCAGAAAACAGTGGCTCATGAAGTTTAAATTTTAGTCAGAGACAGATAACAAACAGTAAACATAATAAATAAGGAAATTACATGCTGCCCTAGAAATTAATAAGTTGTGTAGAACAAATCTAAAAGGAATATTTGGGAAGAATAAATATGAAATGTGAGGAGAAGCTTTCAGAGAGATTGCCCAATTAGTAACCGGTGAAGAACAATCTCATTTCGCCGCACCACAATGCTGCAATTAATACAGATTATAAAGCCATTACAGATTAATGGGAATGTATGATAGCTTTTAAATTGCAATCATGTTTGTAGCATACATATTCGGAATTGCTTGGGAGTTTACATTCATAGGTAATTTTCTAAAACAATCCAACAAATTTGTTTTTAATTTTGGATTTTGACCTGCCTTTATGTCTCTCCATTGTTAAGCGTAGAAAGCATAAATGTTGTGTACTGAGAGCTGTGTGGGGTACATCATTGAGCCTGGTCTGCATTTCAGCCAAGCATTGAGCTGTAGGTGGGTTCTCAAAGCCCTAAAATGATAATAGTGTTTTTAAAGGTCAGTAAACTTGAGTATTCACCTCAGAAACAATTTATCTACACTACTTGCTTTCCCAAAAAGTTTTAAATTAAATTCTTAATTGCATTTATGGGGGGCACCTGGTACCCATGCCAAGGAGAATATGGGATGTCAGAGAACACTTTGTAGGCATCAGTTCTCTCCTTCCGCCACATAGGAAGGAAGTATTAAACTCGGGTCAAGTGGTTCCACAGGTGGGGCAGGGGCATCACGTGGACCCTCAGGAGCTGTTTTCTAACGTTGTTATGTCACGACTATTCCCAAGAACACCAACGTTTAGCCATAATGGAGCACCAAAGATGAACCAAAACAAGTCTAAATCTGGCATGAAGAACGAACCAGTTTGGGGCTGGTACTGGAGCACATTGAGGGTACTCACAGCAACACCAGGAAGTCCACGCCCGAGTAAAAGAGGGATCCCCAAAACTACCTCCCTAGAGCTCCTGTTCTGACTGACCTAAGACAACTCAGCCAAAGAGCCACCCACGCCGGCTACTGCTCACTGCTGCTGTAACCTCGGAAAGGAGACCCTTCATGAGCTCCTCCTTCCAGGACAATCGCTGTACCCCACCCCACAAAGTGTGGCTAAAAGGAAAACACTTACTTAAGCTGATAATGTGCTGCTTATATGTGGTAGACTCTATTCTGTGCCCTGCTGCACCTATGGGTGGCATCTGGCATTTTATTTTAATTTTTAAGATTTCAAGAGGTGTAATAACTATCATTTCCTTTAATACTCTAAGCTCCTCCACCAACTGTCAAGGTCTATTAGCACTGTGCTTTTATTGGGTCAAGCTACAGTACTAAACATTATGCTTCTAAATCACAGTGTTCCCACATCAAGTATTTATTTACATTGCTGACCTATGATTATACCCTGCCTATGATTAAATACGCCTCCTTTAAACCTCTTCCAAGTTACAAGTTTTTTTCATTTATCCCAGCTAGAACCTCTTCCTCAGATCTCTCTCTCTCTCTCTCTCTCTCTCTCTCTCTCTCTCTCTCTCTCTCTCTCTCTCTCTCTCTCTCTCTCTCTCTGATATGCTGCCCACCAGTCCCTTAAGAAGGGATAAAGCAGATCAGCATTTTGAGTGACATCTCACTGCTGTCCCAGGGAGCGAGTCTTCTTGCTGTCCCTGAGTTCTGGCTTCCCTGGTGTCTCCAAAGCTCTCCAGAATTTATTTTGCTGAGAGGAAGACTTAGGAGGAGTAGCCCTTCACAAACTTTGCCCCTTTAATTGTCTATATCAGAACAACCCTGGCTTTATACTCTTATTTCCCCGCAGCCAAATATTTGCCGCAACAGCCAATGTACTTCCTTCTGAGCAATATTTTCACCGGCTGAATAACTGAGTCTCTGTTTCCACTATAACCCTACTGAATTTTGTCAGTACTGGTCCAGACTGCTGCCTATATGGAGATAGAAGGGTGTCTTTGAGAAGACTGGATCTCCTTTCTTAGGGAGTTGGGGTCTAGGGACTCTATGGCCCTGAGCGTGTGGCTTCCAGGTTCTTGCCTCATGTATTAGAAGGAAATTCACAGGCCACAGAGAGTGAGCGTTAAAAAGAAGTTTATCATAGCAAAAGATGGAGGTGGGGGACACAGAGCTTCTGAACAGCTAGAAGGGGTTCCAGAGAAAAATAGAGTACCCCTCTTCTTTAGTTTTTCACTCCTATTAACTAGTCTAGCAGGAATGGCTGCTCTGTGATGGCAATATAGCTGGTTTAGCATCAGGTCCCCAAAGCAAGCATCCTGGATTCTGCAGGAGGTGGGGGGATAGAACTCTGTTTTGGAAGTGATAATGCTCTTCTGACAAAGCCAGTGTTGAGCTTCCACGGAAGCCTGCTGTATTTTTTCTCAGTCCTACAACACATTACAACTCTATGCCTTACGTGAAAGTACCAGAACAGACGGCTCTCCTGAGGAGCGTCTTCCTGTCTACATGATTGACAGGATCCATTTGGATCTATAGGGAAGGGACAACCACGTGTCTTTGTTCTTTACCAGAAAGCCTCCTTTATTGGAATGCCCCATCTTCTGGCTTTTCTGAGCCACAGTGGAAGGATTGTCTTGAACTACACATTAAATCGGAGACGTCCAGACAGTGACCTGCTGGCTGTGAGACTCACACGTGTTTATTTTGAGTGATGTCATACCCAGCCAGTGGGCTGCAGGCAGGACACCTCTATTTCAAATCTTCCTGGTAGTTCAGATAATCCTGCCTCCACCTCAGAGCAGACAGACAATTCCGGTCCCTTCCCACTTCCCCTCCCACCCGCCCACCTTTAGTTTTTAAACCAAAACTTATTTAATAAAAAAGATTACAGAGAAAAACAAGAATAAAAAATCACAAAAATAACCTCTATAAAAATGGTCAGACTTTACCAAGAGAAAATAGCTCCTGCTTAATGGACCCCAACAAAGCCCTGCTACCCCACTTTCTCCCTTTTTTGTGTGTTCTGTAGCTATTATTTCAAATGATATATTTGATTTTAAAACTTTAAGAAGTCAAAATCAGCCAGACTGTGGTGGTGCTCGCCTTTAATCCCAGCACTCAGGAGGTAGAGGCAGGAGGATCTCTGTGAGTTCAAGGCCAACCTGGTCTATAAGAGCTAGTTCCAGGACAGGCTCCAAAGAAACCCTGTCTCGAAAAACCAAAAAAAAAAAAAAAAAAAAAAAAAAAAAAAAGGCAAATCACAGTGCTATCTCCTTTTAAGGAAGGACAATGGCAGTCAGTTCTTCTCTTCCTTAAAATCTGTATTTAGAGTCGAGAGGGTGGCTCAGTTATTACAGGGCTTGCCCTATAAACACAAAGACCTGATTTTGGATTCACAGCACCCATGTAGTGGCACCAGGCGCTTGCAATCCTGGCGGTGGCAATAGTATCCCTGGTCTTTGGGGCAGTTAATATTGCTGAATCTGTGAGCTCTAAGTTCAGTGAGTAAGCCCCGTCATGATAAAGAAGGCAATAGCCACAGAGAAAGACACCTGACATTGACCTCTGACCTTCACATACTTATAGGTACCTCCTACACCCATGTATGTGCAAACATGCGCACAGGCATACAACACACACACACACACAAAGTATGTTGTAGAACAGAGCAGGTGATACTAGAAGCGAATTTCGAGGGAGGGACCCATCCTCAACTACCTTAAGCCTGCTAATCTGTAACTAGCTGCTAATAACTCCACTTTATCTTGAACTTTCTGCTTATTTCATGTGTGGTTAGTGATCCCTCAGATACATACACTCTAGAGAGCCACCTGTCAAAATTTTCCCCATCAATGCCACAGACGGGAGAATTAACCCTGTACTCTCTCTCCCTTTTCTTATCATGAATCAGTAAGAAGTTGCCAGAGTTTGCCTGCAAAGTTTTGGGTTGTTTTTTTTCCCTAAGCTTAGGACAAGTACACAGTACCAGAAACAAACAGAAACCCTCCCAGTGACACTTCTAATCCTGTGTCTCACATGGTGTCAAGCTGTGACTAAGGTAAGCAGATAGAAAATGATAGCCTAGGATACAGGTCTTTATTATAGGGTCTCGGCAATCACACCCTCGGGTGCCAAATACACTCTGCTATTAGAAACAGCAGGGCCAGAAAGCCCAAGTGAAATCACCAGGGAGGAGAAACAGGTATTGCTTGGGGCTTTTCTGCTCTGCCCTTTATGGCACAGTAGAAGCCACTGGACTGCAAACCCTTTCACCAACATCAACAAAGACCTCGGTCGACCTCCTGTACTTTATACAGGGTGAGAGAGTAGCAGTTCTCAACATGGTCCTGCACCTCACGGGACTCCTCCACACACGTCCTCTTCCAGCAGAGCTTCAGCGGGAAGGACAGATAGATGGCTGCGTGTCCACTTGGCCATCCCCGTGTTCTTTCCCCACCCACCCACCCACCGGGAGAAACTCGGGATCCGCTAAACCTGCTGGCTTTGCTTGCTGCCATAGCAACAGTGCTTGGGCCCCAGCCTAATCATCTGGCAGGTGTAGAGTCAATGCTTGACCAAATGGTGGCTGCCACAGATGCTCTTTGCAGCTGATCTACTGAGGACGAGAAACTGAAACGGGTCAAACAGTTTTCAGGGTAGGAGAACCCCAAAGTGAACAGTTTTTCCTTAGCTAAAACCCAGGCGTGCCCCTGGCCCTATTTGACTTCTGTCCATTCAAATGACCAGAGTCACCAAGGATGTTTAGGCCAAAATGCCTTTGTTCTGAACTGGCCAGGGACCAGGGATGCCAGGAGAAAGGGCTGTATTTTTGCTATTTCTCTCCCCTCTAAACGAGCACACATACATCCTTCTAAGAAGGGGCATCTAGACACCCCAGAATTGTGTCAACTGGACTGTTAGGCTCCTCCTCCAGCCCATGCCTCACTCCAGCATCCACTTTAAGCCCTATAAAAATGAAGCCAGACTGGAAGCTTGATGATAGCCCATTTTCTGAAACCATTCCTGCTATACAGGCCTCTGCTTCCTATCTCTTAAGCACTAATCTCTGAACCTACAATAACTTACTTTCTAAAACTCACTCTCCCCAGTTGTCTGCAAAATTCATTCTCCAGCTCAGGGGACCAAGGACCCAGAAGCCACTGACTTGAGGGGCTCTGGTGGCCACTGCCTTGTGCATCACTTCAGATCTCCAACATATAAGCACCTTAGGTAAGGAAGCTTCTGTTGCTCCAGGATACAAAACTTTGCTTTACCCAGATAGCTACAAAGCTGAGAGGAAGGCCGACCCTAGCCCACAGGCAGCGTGAGTCAGAGCTGGCATTCATCAGAGCCACCCCAGCTCCTGGCTCCTGTGAGGTTCTCCTGATGAGCAAGAAGCCCCCCTTCTGCCAAATGACACAGTGTCCGTTTGTCCTTTATTTGTGTCTGGTCTGCAGGATGGATGAGAATGAAGTTTCAGAGCCTGTCAAACCTAAGTCAACGCCACAGTCACAGAGTCAGTCTGCGCCAGTATGAGAAGACACGTGAAGGACTTAATTGCCAGGCCTCCGTGGCTGGGCTTTGGAGGAGTGGATTTAAGGTCCCTTTCCTTGTACAGTGCAAATGTCACACTACTGGAAAACCTCGACAGAATGAGCACCCACCTGTCTCCACGCTGAGTTTGTATAGAGCTCAACAGTTGCATGCAGCTTTAGAAAAAAAAAATAATAATTAAACAAAAAGACAAAGTAAGCTGGGGAAGAAGTGAGGGGTCCAGAGTAGCTGTGTAAATGTTGGTCCCCCATGGTGAGACTACAGCACTTTTAGGGACCGCCTTGCTGTGAGAGCCAGGAAGGACTCAGGCAAAAGGAAGGTTGAACCCCAGGAAGCGAGGAAAAGCATGAACATCTAATTTCCTTTGATTTGGTATGATGCTAAATAAAACTCAGCAAGAGCCCTGAGAACTCAAGACTCATAGTGACTGCATGGGGGCAGGGTGTGTATGCGGGGGGCCTGCAAAGCCAACACTGGTAAATCTTTTTCCTTTAACGCTTTGTAGTCAAGACTTTGAAATGATTAGTTTTTATTTACCTATTCTTTTATTGATTTCACAAAGGCCCACCATGTCCCATGTGGTAGGCTTGATACTGGATGAATGCAAAAGATGACTAAAATATGATTTTCCAGAGATCTGACCCCCTCGTGTTAAAATAGCATTCTCAGAATGGTGGATAGCCTGCATGGCTGTGCTAAAATCCTGTCCTGCAAAGTCTGCAAGGGACATCCTTAGGAGATGGAGCCTTGGGGGTGAATGGGCCATGAAGGGGATGCCCTTGTGCATGGAGGTGTGTACCCATGAAAGAGGCCACAAGGAGCTGCCATTTCCTCTTGCTGTGTGGAGACTCCATGGAAACAGCACCTACAATCCAGAAAGCCTTTACTAGCTACTGAATCCGTCAGCACCTTGACTTTGGACTTCCCAGCCTCTGTAACTCTGAGGAATGTGTTACACCCAGATTATAGACTTTTGTGATAGCAACTTGGATGGACCCGAACAATTATAAACAAATGATTGAACTGAAAGATGATGTTTCTTGGATAATTCTAAAAGTCTTCTTGGGTTCTATAACATATAATTAACTACGTTTCTGCCATCTGGAATCAACATCAGTTAATTTTCCCTTAGGTCTGGAGTTTAGAAGTCTGAAATCAAGATGTCAATAAAGATAAAGATTTATCAAAGACTCTAGAAGAGATGTTTCCCTTTTCCAGCTTCTGGTGGTTCTAGCATTTCTTGGCTTCTGGTAACCTCAGTATAGTCTCTGACTTCTCCTACATATGACCTTTCTCTTCTCTTCTCTTCTTCTTCTTCTTCTTCTTCTTCTTCTTCTTCTTCTTCTTCTTCTTCTTCTTCTTCTTCTTCTTCTTCTTTCTCTCTCTCTCTCTCTCTCTCTCTCTCTCTCTCTGTGTATGTGTATTGTCTCACAATAAGAGAGAGAGAGAAAGAGAGAGAGAGAGAAAGAGAGAGAGAGAGAGAGAGAGAGAGATCTATTTTTCCAGTTTCACTAATAGTAGCTAAGTATTATAGGCTTTGGATAACTTTATAACTGGTGTGTGGGGTTGAGCCCAAATCATTTTTCTCTTCTTCAGAAGCCCCATGCAAACAAGTGCATGCAAGAAGGATTTTTTAATGACACCTTTTTTTCTGAAGAGAATGTCATACTGCTTGATATGTGGTAGAATCATCTTTATAGACAGCATGGTGGCTTCCTGAAACAGTCGATTCCTCCCTGAATCACCCACCCTCTCCACACACACAAACCCGGGGTCATCATGCTGTTCATGGTATCAGAGTAAGAGAGGACAAAAAAATTGATTAAATGTGTCTTATGTCTCCATGCTCCTTTTTGTTTTAAGAGAAGAGGACAACTCTGTACCCAGACATCCAATGCCACCTCATCAGTGACTTCAGTGGCTCCACTGTGGAACTGTAATGTACCTGCCAGGACCCCTTCTTTAGGGTCCTTCACCAAAGTGCTCGAGAGCAGGAATCATGAATAAATACTCTGTAAACAGTGTTGACTTGAATTAATTCTGTTGTCTCAACTCAAAGAGACACTGACTGTTGAGGGATTGCAAACCAGGGTTGCTCAAGAAGAATGGGGGGATAGATTAGCACAGAGAAAAAGCCTTGAGTAAAATCCAATCAAATTGGAATATTTGCCTACCAAAGTTTTGGATTGTATGACTTACTGTCTCAGCTTATGAAGTTTTCCATTTTTAATGATAGATTAAGGCCAAAACTATGTAGGAGAGTCAGAACTGCTTAAATTAGTGTTAAAGTTGGCAATGATTTGGGTCGGTGTCGTTTCAAGCTTCACAGGAAATAGAAAGGAACATAAGTTGGTTGTCATAGAAGTTAGGCGATGGTTTATATTTTTAAAGACACTTGCTTGAGAGCTGGACTTCACTTGGAATTCAAAATATTTTTAGTTGACGCTGACGAACAATTCAAAATGAAAATTTCTATTAGGTAACTAAGTGTGTAGGAGCACTTTTAAATATATTTCATCAAGACTGTTGCATAATGAAATATGAGTGACCTAGTTAGCACATCTGTTCTAAATTTGCCCCCAATCTTTCAATTCTACTCTACATCTGTATAACCTCATTTGCTGGGTCATGTTATGTCTCTTTGACACGATCTAGGATCACCTGAGAAGGGAGGTAGTTAAGGATGGTCTATGTCAGGTTAGCCTGTGGACACGTTTGTGGAAGATTATCTTGACTACATTCATTAGGATGAGTAAACTTGTGTCCTATGGGTGGCCTCATTTTTTTTCCAAGTGAGAGAGGAGAAAGCCAGCTGAGCCTCAGCAGGCATGCACCCATTCAAAAGTCCCTGCTCTTGACTGTGTATAAAATGTGACTATTTGCTTCACGTTTTATCTGTCCTGGCTTCCCCACAATGATGGACTATAATTAGAATTGTTAGCCAAATAAAGCCTTTCTCCTTTATGTTACCTCGGTCAGGATATTCTATCACAGCAACAGGAAATGAAACTAAGACCCACCCCTCCCCCAATTCATACACATATACAGAAACACACACATAATGGATGACTGCAAATCTGTTGCTTATTTTACTTCTCAGGGTCATAGAAGACCTTTTCAGAAGGTAGAATTTGACCACCTTGTTCCTTCATTATTTTAAGTTTTGAGGGTTGAAGCTGGGGCCTGGAATGGAGTACAGTTAAGTCCTCCAAGTGTGTGTTTTTACTCTACCACCCCACCCCCTGTGAAGGCCCAAAAATGTGAGCCTGTTCCCGTGTAGATCAAAAGTCTGAGAGCTGGGACTTTCCTCTGGTTCCTTCAAGGTTATTGTGCTTCTCTACCTCAAAACAAACAGCCCACCTAGTCGCAAATTGACCAGAGAGTTCTGCTCTCTCAAGGTTATTGTCAACAGGTGTGGCTAATTGTCAGACCTTAAACTCTGGAACAGAGAAGCAGACCCGTTCCTACCTCAAACAAAAGTCTAAGGATCTGACTGAGTTCCAGTTCCCTTCAAGGAGATAACTTGGGATTCCACCCAGGGAGTGGTTTGCCTACGGAATGTTTTCATCTAGGGGTGAGCACCACTTGACTTGTTTTGTTCTAGCAACAGAATGTGTAACTATGAATGTAGCGCGTGGCATTCAATTGGTGTGTTCACTTCCTTGTATCATGTTAATGCAGTCTTTTGTCTTACTTCTACCTTTTGGAGTCAGGGGTATTTTAAACAGTTGGAAATTAAACGTGGGGCAAATTTTCAATATTCACTGAAATTCCCTCCTAATACTATCCTATATGTTTCTCCATATCTTCATATTCTTTACTATATTTCTAAATCCCCATGTCTCTACCCTGGTGAGAGGTATTTTTGTCGAGGCTGGTCCCCGACAGCTCCCCAAATCCTGTGTGATAAGCCTATGTGATATATATCTGAACAAGCCTCTACACTTCAAAATACATGCAAATTATGATATGTAGTTCTACCAGTGTAGTCCTAATGGATAAACACAGGCAGTGAACTTATGTGAACTCATAAAAAATCCCACAAATAATTTAATGGACAGTTTTACTTTCATTAAATTAAAATGGTACACAAGTCCCCTTTACAATGAGATTATCTTGGTGTTTTGTCCATGTTTTATGGGTCATCATAAACACCCTGCTTCTCGTTGCTATCTGCAATTCCTCCTTCACCAAATGCACTTTGGTAGAACCGCTTTACTTTACTCTGTTATTATGCTGCTTGAAGTGTCTACACACATTATAGTTTTCAGTCTTCACCCCAAACCTGTGACTAAACACCAGGAACGCTTCAATTTACCTGTAAAAAATTGAAGCATACGAAGGTTAAATAGCTTGATAACTAAATGGTAAAGTCTTATTTCAAACTCCAAAGTCATTATTTCCAACATGAATTTATCAAGTTATTGTGTGCCTTTTTTGTTTCTATTTTCCATGGCCACTGGAAGCTTACAACAGTTTCCACTAGACCAGCTCCGATCACATCTCCATCAGAGTCCCGGGAAATTCTCTTGATTCATGACTTTCTGGTGGAAATAGATCCTTCTCCAACATCTACTTTGCCTCTTTCTTTTTCCTTTTCTTTTTTCTTTTAATCTATCCCCATTTAGAAAAAAAATCGTCTCCAAAAGAAGAATTCAAGGATTCATAATCCCTGCCACCCAAGGGCAGGTATGCAAAGTTCTTGGCATCAGCTTGAAAGGAGAAAGGACCAGGGAAGACAAAAACCAACAGTTTGATCCGTATGCTGTCTGCATTGCGCTTCACAAAGGGAAGCCCAGTCAAACATAGGCAGCCTCCTACTTTGAATAAGTAACATCTTGAGAACTCATATACAACTGTCTACACAGGTCGCTGGGTGAAACAAGGCTGTGTGTGGATCCTGACTGTCCACACATTCTGGCTAAGTCATTGAATCTGATGTGCAAGGTTCCAGGACTGTATATTGTCCCAGGCTTTCGGCGATAACTGTTCACATGGACTTCCTGGGGTGAGGGGAGAGGGTAACAGGTACTGAAAGAACTGTACTCACGGAATGTGCCCCGCAAAATCTATACAATGCAAATGATCTGACAATCCTTTCCTAGTATTTCTTTTCATTGGGACAGACTTTAGTGGGATTTGAAAGATCTGGACAAGGTAGCAACTTTTGGTTGGGCCATCATACATATAAAAATTAGGAAGATTTACATTTTAAATAATCATTCCCATTTTGAAGGAATTCATAGACTTTGTCAAACAGCAGACTGAGCCAGAAGAATCTGAAGAGAGTGGGAATAGATTTGAGCAGCTCACACCCACTTAGGGGGAAAAAATCTGTCGTGTCTTGAAAGATCTCACAGAAAGATTTCAAACTCTTACAGCCTCTCTAGCCCATGTTAAAAACCTCACAAGTATTAAACAGTGCTTTAGTTCCAATGCACACTTCCCTATAACTTGAGAAACTCTTTTCTTTTGGGTGTTTGTTTGAGAGAAGGATTCATGTAGCCCAGGCTGTCCTCAAATTTGATATATAGCGATGGAGACTTTGGACTCCTGATTTTTATGCTGCTGCATCTTAAGAGCTGAATTACCAATGTGGACAACCCTTCTTAGTTTCATAGCCTCTTTATAATCTTAAATTTTAAAGTGTTTGTGAAGAAGATGAAGACACAAAAAGCTATTTTTCTATTCTCTGGTACAGAAGTCTACAATTACTTCTTTCTACTGTTTTTCAAATTTTATTTTATTTTAAGTGTGTGGATGTTTTATCTGCACATACGTCTGTGAGCCACTTTATTCCCAATGCCTAATACCTGTAGAGACCAGAGAGATTGTCATTTCCCCAAGAGATGGAGTTACAGGTGGTTGTAACCCTTCTGTCTTGGGTGCTGGGATTTGAACTCAGGTCCTCTGCAAGGAAACTAAGTGTTCTTAATTGCTGAGCCACTTCTTCAGATCTTTTCTTTTTTATTTGTAGAGCAATTTACTGTCTTGCTCCTATACCACAGTAAGAACAAAGGTACTGCAAATTCTTAGGTTGTGCCATTTATACAGACAATAATACTGTGACTTCCCTGGAGCATGTTTCCTGCCCCGCTTCCAGACCTCACAAGATAAATACATGTTACATAGCTTTGAAAATGGAATAAATTAACAACTTAAGTGACTGAGTACCAACAATTGTTTGATAAGTCAAAGGTCAATGTTGAATGATAACAAGTCAAGAAGGACTCAAGAGTAGGCTGCTTCTAGCTCATTCTCTCCTCTTAGCAAATAATGACAATTCTGTGTGACATGATTCACCGTTTCAAGACACAAATAGCTAACAGGTTACACAAGAACACATACCACCAGATCCACATCAGTGCAAATAACTAGCAGGGGGTCCCAACAGCTTCTGGAAGTCTCAGGCACCAAAGAACACAGCAAGTCCCAGATGGCCCAGTGAGGCGAGTTTCACAGTCCCACACTTTTACATCTAAAGGCCCAGGTAGGAAGGAAAAGCCACTTCCTCTCTTGTTCTGTGCTCCTCCAAAGCTCAGTCCAGGGGAGAGGAGGGAGCCACAGCTGAGACTGTAGCCAACAGCAGGTAAAGAGCCCAAAACAGACCAAGAAGAGAGCCTGTGTTTCAGAAGTGGCAGAATGGCTGAGTGTTCTGGGAATGGGTTTAATTTTAATGGAGTTAAATCTGGAAGTCAGCAGGATCTAGGGAGGGAAGGATGGAGGGATGGAGTTAACTGGTTAATGCTGCATGCTGTCCCACTACGATGACCCAGACCTTCAGAGAGTCTCTCACGTCCTCCTCCTTCCAGCCACTGTCAGCTCATGATAAGGCCTCAAAACACCCCATTCCACAGACCTGAGAACCAGAGCTCTTTCTCTCCTTCAAGCTGAAAAATTTAAATGTCTTTATTTTTCTCTTATTAGATATTTTCTTTGCATATTAGAATGAGTGTTTGGAAGCGAAAAACCACATTTAAATGCCTTTAGGTTGAAGCAGTTTTTACTAAAATGTTTTCCATTTCAGAAAACACTTTAGGTTTTTATTTATATTTGGATACCCTTGTAAATAAAGTATTTTTCTCTCGAATAGCTTAAAACTTTGGCATCATAAAATGCAGATCACTTGGTTAGATGATATCCAATCCACCACATTTAAAACGAGTTTCTGGTAAGAGCCATTTCTAGGAAGGTTTCTTGGGAATATAACTATAAAAAAGTCCATTTGCCTATTTAGGCTCCCATTGCTGAGTGAGAAAAAGATATAAATGTCATTGAAAGACAGATTATTTATTATATTTCCCATCTGCTTACTGCAATGGTTATTTGAATCTCTGGTAGGTGTAAAATGCTTTATATTAATAAATTCAAATGATGTCTGTTGTCTTATACAAACACAGATGTCATTTTTGCAGCTTGGACTTGTTTAAGTACACAAAATTTAAAAAAAAATAAAAATATGAATATGAATTTTTTTGAGTTAACGGAAAATTTATAGTAAGAATGTAAAGCATGTTCAATTTTTACATATTCATCTTTAACTCAGCCATGTAATGGTTCACCTTACTCCTCGCTTTTCATTCCACGAGGCACTCTTTTGAAGTGTGCAATTAAATTCAACATTACTTATTTTTCCTGTCATCACTCGTAATTATAAGGCCTTCATCTACAGAGAATTGGATCCATAACCACAGCGAAATTTGAACTTGTTTTCCATTGATATCTATTTGAAAAAATGAAGAAAAACAAAGCGTTCCTTAACAGAAGGTTCAACCCTTTTCCTCAAGTCATCAAAAGAATGATTCTATCAGAACGTGAGAACGTTTAGACCAGTCATCAATGCCTGTGGTGCTTTGAGGACAATGGTCTTAGCTTCTGTTTTCAAAGCAATATACAGTAATAAGACTCCAATATAACTGCAAAGAAACTTTAATACCAGATACTGGCCTGGTTCAGAAATCCAGCTCTGAGCCGTTGTCTGTCTGTTGCTGTGAGATTTGTATTGCTGCGTTCTAGGTTATTTTTAAGAGCCATGTCCAGCAGTCAGGAATGAGAAGCATTGCTGTAAGATTACATCATTTCCTGGAGGCATTTTCGAATGTGTTAGTGTCACGGACATCATTATTTAGGGCATTTACCATATTCTGGTATGGATGAGAATTCCTAGAACAAAGCTTCGTAAGGAAAGACTAGTTGACTGATTACAACTGCAGGGATGGGGCAAGGTTGGACTCTTGCAGGTCCAGAGTCTAATTTGCATTAATCTTGGACTAGTTCTGGCCTCCTAAATAGCCCTTCCTTTTGCACCTCTGTGTCGAACAGCCTTTGATAAATAGGAAAAAATTTTTTAAGAATTTATTAACTTAACCACTAGTTACAACCAACCCAAAACCTGTCATCAGTCCCCCAACATGCTATAATTTGCCTCTCTGATTGTTCCACCAATGTATTCTTAAAATGCCTTGATTTATAACTCTCTTTGCTATGTTAGTTTAGACTCCATGAGTCTTCTCTTTTATTAGAACATTGTATTTGGGGAAATCTGAATATATGCTTCCAGGTCATGGTCACTTATAGTGGCTTCAGAATAAGCCATGTTTTCTATTCCTCTGAAGAGAGAGCTGTTTCTTTAGATGACAGTAGGCATCAGACTGAAGCCCCTTGTTATCTAATCTATCACAACCATAGAAAATAGATTTTCTTACACCCTCCACCTGGAAGACAGGAAGAACAGAAACTAGGATGCCTCTGTTTGCTCAAGGTCACACACCTACTGAATGGGTGAATCTGGGCTCATACACAAAATCAGAAGAGTCCCCAATACTAACTACTAACCTCACTCAGTATCAGCTATTAAAGAGATGCAAACTCAGTGGGCTTGAGGTTCAAGGTCACTCTCTACTTGCCAATGTCATTTGCAGGTCCTCCTTCACATCCTGAAACTGCTGACTTAAAAGACCAAAGTCAACTCTTTGGAGTGAGATGTTTGGAAATCAAGGGGAAGATAAATTCTGGCTGTCTCTTGGGTTTAGTGGAGAACTCGACAAGAGAGTCATCAGCCTCTCAGCCAGGAAATTTATCATCTTGGCAACTCTAGAGAAGGCGATGATTTTGCCTGTGACAAATAAGATTGTCCTCAAAGGTATATATTAGGTAAACACTGAATGTCCCCAGTATCATTGAGATCTGCTTCAGCATCACTGGGCTTGTATAAGGAAGCATAGGAAGGCTTGGATATCATAGTCAACTCTGATTAAAAGCCTAAAAAAGGAGAACCCACTTTTACCACACCCCAGTATCTAGTCTTAGAAAGCCTTCATTCCACAACCTAATACGAAGAGTTCTCTGCTCCAGCCTACTCAGCATCCTACTTTGGCAAACACAATTCCCTCTTACATGCTAGCTTTGTGTTATTAATTTTGGAAAGGAACCATGATTTCTCCTTAGCCAGTTACTCAACACAGATCCTGGGAACTACATGTTTCCTTCCAGTTTGCTTCTTTATGCGTTGCAACAGAGGTTGCTTTGGGAGACAAGGATAATGAGCAAGTTTAATGATGTAGGGAGCTCCAGGCCTAGGCAATCTACTTAGACAGAGAGCCTTGTGGGCTAGCCATGCTTATATTCATTGTGGAGACTCATTCATCATGGTTGTCTCTGGTTAGGCCCAACCAAAGACTGTAGAGAGATATTGGGAAGCTCCAGCTAATAACGGTGAATTATGAGGAAGAGCGCAGGACCCATGAGAAGGAAGCCTACAGAATTTAAGACTTCTCAACATGAAAAAAAAAGAGAGAGAGAGAGAATGAAGCCGCTTTCAGAATTGCCTTCTGGTCAAAGGGATTTGTAATATAGAAAAGATTAGTTGTCTTTTCCATACTGAGGATACACGAAAAGAAACCAGGCTTCAACTGTGTGAAGACAAGTGGGTATCCCCCTCTGAGAGTTGGTATGGTCAACCTCTGAAGACTTTCTGTAGCCCCGTGGTAGGAGAGGAATTGACCTGCACACTATTGGAAGCTCTCTGATTAGAACTATCAGAGAAAAGGTGTATTTTTGTGATGGTCAAGTCAGTCCCTTTGCTGAAGGCAGAGGTCTGCACTGCACACGGCCTGGAGTTTCCTCACAATTGCATTACCCAGGAGTTGATTCTGTTTGCTTTATAACTTCTGAGAAATTTTGAGGAATCACCTACCTAGTACAAGCGTCTATTGTGTGGGCAATGAACCCTCTCCTGTCATTGACAAAGGGATCAAATTTCCTCCTGTCTCCAAACGGGTGTCCAATTTTGGACCATAATGCGGTTAAAATGGTTTTCTGCAAACAGGTTTCTAAATCAGTTGCGTTACCAGCACAAAGGGGTGAGATCTGTAATTCTCCTCTCTGAATTACTCTGACTATACTATGAGAAGCACAAAGTCCATCTTTGTTGCTGCCAAACTCTGAAGGTTAAGTTTCCAGGCAAGAAGGAGGTCATTTGGAAGCCGTGATCAATCAGCCATGTCTACCTGCCAGAAGTAACTTATCACAGTGGCGGCGATAGATGTTTTCACCCAAGCTCTGTTTTCCTCACCCCTTAGATTCTGATATCCAGTCACTTTTTTTTAATTCATGGAAGGAAAGATACAGCCGAAGCACATTTATGATCTCCACACAATGAAAGCCTGTTCCTAGCTATCATTGTTGATGCCTCAAACACCCAACCTTACCAGCCACTCCCCACATCTTTCTTCCTCTGAAGCTAAGAAGGGTGAGGGTCACCAGAACACAAAACTCAGTGATTACTGTGTTTTCACAGGTAGGAAAAGAGGCTACCATTAATAGTTCCCAGGAAGAGATGGATTCTATTTTCAGCACCATTTTGATTCAAAATAAAAGTCACTCCTTCAACATCTAATCCCTGAGAGTGGGCAGCAAATCCTCCCATGTCAGGGTTGGGAGGGGACTGGGTGTTTAGACTTAGTAGATCTAGCGTCTAAAACAACTCTTTCTTACTAAAACATCCAACATTAGCAACTATGTAGAGTGAGTTATATCTACAATAGAAAAGACAAGACTGCCTCCTTTCTCCCAACATTTTGTTTAGTTTTCCCCGCCTAGCTCTGTTCCCCAATAGCTCTGCTATAGGCTCAAAGCAGTTCCTTTATTAACCAATGATATTCCCAGCATACAGAGGGAAATCCCACACCAGAGCCTTCTGATTCACAGTGGTTTCCTACATATGACCTGGGTGATATTTACCTTTTTAAGAATATTTATTCTCTGTCTTGTCTCTGTCTCTCACTGTGTGTCTCTCTGTCTCTCTCTTTCTCTCTGTAGGGCAGTGTTAAGTGCGTGTGTGAGCATATGTCATACATACGTCATTGCACGTGTGCAAAAATTATAGCGAACTCACAGGAATCAATTCTCCCTTTCCACCTTGTGGATCTAAGGATCGGGTCAAAGCCTTTACCGCTCATCTCCCCAGCCTGGTCCTGACTTGTATAAGCAACTGTTTTTATTAGCTCCATTTTAGAGCTAAGGAAGTCAAGCTCAAATCCATTGAGTCATAAAGTATGTAACAAAATGGATTAAAACCTAAGTAGCACATGGAGGCTCAACCCTGGCCCTTGGGCACTTGGGCCCTGATTTCTGGCTTTTAAGACAGACATAACAGTTATACCACAGAATACCATGTGGTCTCTAAGTCCTGCCCAACACGTTACAAATCTTTTCTTCACGATATTTCCAGTTATGGTTCAATGAAGTTTCTGTAGTCTCTTATCAAACAATGATTTTTTTCAACAGAATTCTGATAAATTTAACCGTAAATTCCTTCTCCCGTTGTCTCTGGGTTCTAAGGCATTATGAACAATGTGGATTCTCATCCTTGGTAAGCCAAATGCAGAAGGGGAGAGGAATGGCAGACTTGCACAATGCTGCGGGGGAGACACATTCCCCCAAAGTGGTGCTCAGTGAAGCATCCTCCCTCCTTGGAAGCTGATGGAGAGAGATGCATGACCCTATGTTGAAGGAGCTCCTTTGGCCTTAGCTTATAAATTATGGAGACCTATGTGTGATTTTCTTTGAGGCTAAACAGTTTGTGGGGTACTGGGCAGGACAAAAACCCCAACAACAAGCAGGCCTGGCCCCTAATGTTACACCCCTAGGTATTTCTTAAGTGTAGAGTACACTCTTCTTTCAATCATATCGTGAAATCCATCTTTACTAGTTGACTACACAAGCCCACCATTGCCATTTATTGCTGGAACACACACAAGGCATGGACGGCTCTTTCCTCCGAATGCTCCGAATGCTCCCGAATGTACTGGGAAGGGTGAGGTGGGTTTGTGTGATGCCACTGCAGGCAGATTCCAAAGGGAGCAGAGCAGAGAGAAATATGCATGTTCCTTCCTGGGTGCTCTCCCTACTCCTTCTTAAATGTCAGGATTCCCTTACCCCAACACAGCAACATCCTGACTGATTTTAACTCCAGGAACTCAGTTTCCCTGGGAAACAGACATCCCAAGTTTAATGTAAGTACGTCTCCAGAAATACTAGGCATCTGGGGGAAAAAAAAAAAAAAGCAAAAGCAAAAGCAAAAAAGGAAAAGAAAAGTCTAACAGATTAGGACCCCAGCTTGATGTAGGGTTGCAATTCACAGCCCTGTCACTCTGTTTTATAACACCATTGCTCAAATCTGTGACAAAGTCCCAGCCCTGGAATCCTAGAATGAAGAAATTTGGCATGGGGCAGATGCGTTTACATTTTCTTCTTAACATTTTCATTTAGAAGTTTTTCTCTGATCTGTGTGTCTGGTATGGGCAACTCTGATCACAAGGACGGGAGTAAAAATAGCAAGGAGCAGCCTAGCAGAAGTGCACTTGGCTGCAAGCCCCTCCCACTTGCAAGGCTTTCCAAGAGGCTTGCTAGTGGAGAAAGCACATACAGCTGGCCTTCCAGCCCACGAGGCACAGGTTCTCTCCATCAGCTACTTCTCGGGGCCAAGACCACTTTGAGGGACTTCACAAGTGTTAATTCACTAACCCCTTATGGACGTCTATGAGGAAGACACTTTGGGTGATGCCGATTTACAGATATGGATAGGTGGATACATAGAGATTAATGGAGAGAAGGGTAGAGTCTAAGATAGCAACGGAGGAGCTTGCACTACAGAAGCAAGAGAGTTTTCAAGCCTATACTTAAACTCTCTCCTCTTCTCTCTCTCTCTCTCTCTCTCTCTCTCTCTCTCTCTCTCTCTCTCTCTCTCT
>NW_026067932.1:5086262-5107635 GCF_014885135.2 Alexandromys fortis
TCTTTTCTTCTCTTCTCTCTCTCTCTCTCTCTCTCTCTCTCTCTCTCTCTCTCTCTCTCTCTCTCTCTGTGTGTGTGCTTTCAAGCACAAGTTACCGGAAATCAGAGGACAACCCCAGGTTCAGCCCCCCACCTTCCCTGTGGTTTTAAATGGAGTCTCCTCTCCACCACTCCATACCCGGGGCTCCTGTGAGTTTCTGTGCACTTGCATTTTAGTCTTAGTGGTGTAAGAACAGCAGTAAGCAGCAGATACAGAACACATGGCTTCTTTTTAAAAACAATTTAAGTCGAACGTTTTATGTAATTTTTCATTTCTCAAATCCTTTTTTTTCCACACATACATTTGAGAGCCAAATTCGACTTTAAACTGGATCACGAATGGACAGATAGCACACTCTTTAGGGATCTGTTAGAGGGTAAAAAATGGTGCATCTCTTCCACGCCTCCCGTCTCCTGCCCACGTGGAATACTGTGCCTGAGTGTAATCCAGCAATTGAGAGGCACCGAGGCTCCCTACACACTGAAAACTGCTGCTTAGCTTGGCCAATGAGTAATATGTGACGGGTGCTTGACAAAGTCCAGACAAAGGAATGGTCCCATCGTCAAAGATGAATAGCTAGTGGCTCACAGGCAGTGAGAGGCAGCCATGCAAAGCAGCAATTAATATGAACAGATCCGAAGAACCTTGTAGATGCAAAATCACTACCTGTCATGGTAATGTTGAAAAGAGAAGCCCTTTAGATAAAGGTAGATTTAGTGCTTATTTTTCTTCCCTAAATTTTAATAGATTTTTTTTAGATTGAGGAAATATATAATTTTGCAGGTATTGTGTGGCTATAGTTAGCAAAGGAAAGCAACATCTCTGTGCATTACCTTTCATTTCAGTACCTTAGAGGGAAAAAATGTAGTGTGTTTATTTGGGTAGGATTTATTTTTTCCTAACCACGAGAGGCATATGTGTGCATAAGTCTTTAAATTACACACACACACACACACACACACACACACACACACACACACAATAAAAGATGGACATCACCAGTGCATCCCTCATCAGCCAGTATGGATATAACCTCTGGATCACACAACACTTATAATACTTATGTACTGTATGACGATCATTGATCTATTGTAAGTACTAAACGAGGTGACAACCACAAAGTTGCTTTTGATTTTTGTTTCATATTTTTTCTTTAAAGAACAATGCATCTTTCACTGGATGGAAATGTTTTTCATTTGCTTCCTTGAATCATTTTATGGAGATGTGGTTTATAGCCAATTAAAATCCCCCATTATAAATCCTCAGTTTGGTATCTTTTAAGAATTGGACAACATACGTAGAGTCGTGCAGTGGAAACCTTGGCCCTATCTAGCACACTCAGGAATGTTCTGTGTTCTGCAGCCAGACCCTCAGCCCTGCTGGTCTGCTTTAGTGACTATATTTTGTAGAATCATTCAATTTTCAAGTGAATCTAATCGCTTAGCTCGCGATTTCCTTCTATAGCTTCCTACACGTACCTTCTATTTTAGAAATTACAAACTTTTTCCCCAAACTCTCCTGTTCTGCAGGTTGGTGCTTCATTTTTCTAACAGTGTCTATTGATGGAAAAAATTTTATAATATTAATTAATAAAATAAGGGTTATCAAATTTATTGTCTATCTTTTTTCTATTTTGTTGAGACTAATACACCTACGGGTCTGTTTTTGGACTTACGCTGAATCTATTCTGTCTCGAGTCCTCATGTGATACCTCGACACCGGGTGGTATCAGGGACTGATTTTGAGCGCCTCATTCTTCCCATCCACAGAATGTCTATTTAGATCTTTATATCCCTTTAACAAAGTCTTATACTTTCAATGTGCATATTTGACACATATTTTACCAAACCTAAGAAGCACTTTGTGTTAGTTCTGTCACTATGAATCACATCACATTTTAATTTCTAGTTCTGTGTTGCTAGCATGCTGAAACAGAACCTATTTTTTATATTGACCTTGTATCCTATAATCATGAAGTCTTTATGTCATAGTTTCTATCGCACATGTGGGGGAGCAAATCTTGACTGAGGAACTGCCTCCATGAAACTAGTCTGTGGCCATGTCTCTGGAGCATTTTCTTGATTGTTTATTGTCGTATGAGGCAGTGCTACTTCTGGGAGGGTGGCCCTGGGTTCTATAAGAAAGAGAGCTGACTACACCATGGGAAGCAAGCCAGCAAGCAGCACTCCTCCACGGGCCCTGCTCCAGTTCCTTCTTCCAGGTTCCTGCCTTAAGTTCCTGCCCTGACTCCCTCAGTAATGGCTTGTTGCCTGGAAGTATAAACCAAAAAAATCTTCTGTTCTCCAACATACTTTTGGTCATCGTGTTTATTACACCACTAGAGAAACACACTAAGATATTTGGCTAAGATTCTGTAGATCAAGGTTTTTCTCAATATGAATAGAACATAAGTTATCTTTGTAATCTTTATTTTACAGAGGATCTTCCATCTTACAGAGAGTCTTCCATCAGCAAATATGAAGCTATTTGCAGGATTTTTTTGGTATATATATTTTATAAGGTCGATAACGTTTGTTATAATTTCCAGTTTGTTGTCATCTTTAACCAAGTTCATGAGTAGCTGTTGAATTTTTTCAAGCATATTTGTTTACCTATTGAGATTAACATTTACTTTATTCTGTTTTGTTTGCTCTTGTAGTATACTATAAGTAAGTATTTACATATGAATTTAAATTTATTTCACTGTTAAAGTCATTAAATTCTATAGTCAATAAAAAAAGGTGATGAAATTTCATATAGTCACAGTCAAGTTTTGTCCTTGATCATTGGTCAAAGACCATGGTATACCTGTCCAATTCTTAGTGTGAGCTTTCTCCTGTGGACTCGTGTTATTCACCGTGACTTTATACTTCAGTAGAAAACCTCCAGATTCCTACTTATGTAAGTTCAAGGACCAAGGGCCTGAGCTGATTCATGAACCATTCCATCATGGTTTCCACCACAGGTCATAATCTGTGTCCACTTAGATAAGCCCTAGGGGTCAGAGAGTAGAAGAATCCCATTTGGGAGAAGGGCAATAAGCAGCCTTCCAAAATGCTTTGCATGCAATTACTATTATCTTAAATTATGGAAACAGCGAGTGGAAAGAGGGCGATTTTCCCCATTATCCTTATTATCTGCATAGAAGTGATTTTAAGCAGGGCTGTCATTTCACATGACCGCACATTGTGAGCGCATCACTGCCTCGTGCCTCTGTGATGTGATGGCCACTGACCCCCGTGGTTACTGACCTCCCTCTACCCCACTCTGGCTGCCTCACTAACACGACCTACACAATAGGGGTTCATAGATGCTCTGACGGTTTGGTCTGTCTGGATAACCCATCCTGGTTAAGCGTTTCCCCTTCTCTACTCGTCTTGTTGTTGCTTTTAGTAAGTAGATAATTTTGGTTCGAACGCCTCATGACCATACCATATCTTACTCTAGGAAGCAAATAAAAACCACCATGGCTTGACCCACTTCAGCCCCTTAAGTGACCAAACTTACATTCTGAGAGTGGCTTAATTAGAAAACTATGCTGGGCCCTAGTCACTTGAAAACACAACTGTGAGCAAATCAGGGGACAAAAAGGACTCTATTCCCATATAGCATAGATTCTAGAGGAGAGAAATGAAAAAAAATGTGTCCTTTAAAAACTGTCTGTAAATTACATATGGTCTCAGTCACATGAATGTTCAGCGTCCTTCCATGAGCTGGATGTGTAAGGTCATTAGCAAGGCTAAAGTAGGTAAGACAGATGGATGGAGGGTTAGCAGTAAAAGGTCTACCTAACACACCACTGCCCCTCAATATAAGTGAGATTTATTATTCCTGTTATTTTTATGTCTTGGTGACTGTTTTCAATGGCCATATGGTTATTATTTTTAAAATGCCTGTTCTGCCTCCTCAGCCTGCCCAGTGAGATATCCCTGTGTGATTTCCTGCTGTAGCCTCTATACTATATCTGGTAAATTTCTAACTCTTTCTCTTCGCATTACCGGCGCTCAGGCACGTTGTATTGTCTTTATTTTGTTTATGTCTCCATTAACTCGCGCTGTATTAGGGAATGTCTTCCCAAATCAATTTGTTCAGCACCAGGCTAAGTTCCCTCTGCCTAACGAAGTGGGTCCCACCAGAGAAATGTGTCGAAGTCTTGAGTGATTTCACGGAGATGGAGGCAGCCATGAGGATCAGCAGGGTTATGAAATCTCTTGCAGACGAATAGACAGTTGTGTGCCTTGCGAGGCAAGATGCTAAGCAGCAAATCTGTTCAGAAACATTGACTCGCTGTCATTTTTACCACAAAGGGTTGATGAATGGCCAGAAATGAACCAATTAAAGCAAGTGCTGATTTAAAATATTATGCAAATGTGGGGAGCGGATGGACAATGAAGTATGGAGTGAACTCGAGAGCACTGAACCGGGATTAAGAGGCTTGTAGCTCCAGCCTTAGGTTTATAACCTGAGGTATGTTTATTTTTTTTAATCTTTAAAATTACCCAAAGCCAATTTAAGGGTCCTTATTGCTTCTAAATTGCTGTTAATCTCTGCTACGTGGTTAATTTTGAGTGATGCGCCTAAAAGAATTGCACTTTTTGAAGAGATTTTCCTTTCAACTGTGAGGTGAGAGAAATAAGATCCACTTGCCAGGGCTACTATGAAGATCAAACTGAGAAGTCCATGTGGAACATCGCAAAACATCTGCACAAGGAGGTGCACATGCCGGGACTTCTTGTGCTTTGCCTACTTGAAAGCACACCACACGGTCCTCACTGTGAAAATAATCAAAGGAGAAATGATACATGGGCCGGGGATGTAGCTCAATTGATAGAGAGCTTGCCCTGCAAGCCCAAAGTCCCTGGTTTGTCCTTAGCCCTTCATAAACTGGTCCTGATGACTTGGGAGGTGGAGGCACAAAGATCAAGAGTTCAGGTTTCATTCTCAGCTACATAAGAAGGTCAGGGCTGACCTGGGATTCATGAAACCTGTTTCAAAAATCAAGAAGTAAGCTAATTAATTAAATCACTGTCTTTGGAATAAGATACCACCAAAGAGTGAAAGTAAATGAATATAAAAGCCTCACTAACCTCTGTGTGGTGGGATTTTAAGGATATTTGATTCCTTCTTCCATAGGAGAAGCTACATGAGAAAGCAGTATGACTTAAGGGTTTTCTTAATATTGAATTGAATTATTCTTCTTCACAATTCTGATTGGGGAAGCTTTATTGCCCCTTTATAAGAATGGATGCTAACATTAATTTAACTTAATTTAAGCTAATTTAACAAATTTACTAATAAACTAATTTAACAAAATTAGTTTCCATCTGTGGAGCACATATTAAGCACTATATAGGTGTTTGTTAAATAATACTTTCCAAGTTGCAGGCTGAAGAGATGGCTCAGTGGTTAAGAGAACCAACAGCTCTTACAGAGGACCTGGGATGAGTTCCCAGTACCCACAGGGTGGCTCACAACCTTCTGTAACTCCAGTTCCAGGAGCTCTGCTGCCCTCTTGTGATCTCTGTGAGCACTGCATGCATGCAGCACACAGACAGGCATAAAGGCAAAACACCCACACACATAAAATAAAGATAAATAGATCAACTACATGTAAAGTAAGGATGGTGGTACCTGATTCGTGTTACCATGCCAGGACCTGTCATAGGCACTTTATGTGGGTCATGGAGTCTTGGGGCAGAGTCCTGTTATCACAGGTGCCAAGCGTGAGGGCCATCTGTGTCCTGTGGGGGTGTTTTCACCTTCTCCTAGACACAGGAGTAGACGTCGATTTATCCCCATTTGGTTCATCTATTCAGACAGCAGATGCAGAATCCCATCCGCCCTGAGCTTAAGCTACTAAGGCTAAGCTGGGACATAAACCGACTGTCTGTTTCTGTCTGTCTCTCTGTCTGTCTGTCTGTCTGCATTCTGTCGTTTTCTCGCGTGGGACCCAGCACGCATGCTCGTTCTACTTGCCCTCTTATTCAAGAGCTCTTGTTCTGGGATCTCATGGCAGGAAAGCAGTGAGATGAGAGTCAGCAAACTTGATTTGAGTCCTGCTCTGTCTTCAAGGCTGAAGGTCATGGCATGTAAAATTGAATCCACTCAGGTATTTTGAGAAACACTGTCACTGGGATGAGAGCCTGCTACCCAATAAGACACTGCATGCATGTTCTCTATGAAAACTTAACGGGGAAGGTGACCAGAGCATCAGTGTCTACTCTCGACTATTGTGCTGGACTTGAAACGACAGTCATGGATACCTGGAAGCCATTGCTGTTTTTTCCTCAACCTCCCAGACTGTACCATTGTGCTGTTACAATGCAAAGAAGTATTTTCTGGGGGTCACATAGGTTCTGAGATTCAAGGTCAGACCGCTTGGAGCTGTTGATGGATGGTGCAATGGTTTCCATCAGGCACAATCTCTTGCATGATTTAAACTTAAAAAAAAACCTGCGGTTAAATTTTTTTTAGTATCTTCTGCATTTTTACAGTTGCTACAGAGTAAGAGGAATTAGCAAAGCTATCTGCAGGCTGACGTCTGTTTGATTCCATTTGTTCTTATCAGCCAGATAAAAATCCAACTTGAGAGGTTTCAGCCAGAGGACTGTAATATTTGATCACAAAATGCTTGCCATATATCTCTTGTGTTTTCAGGAATACCTCCACTTTGGCATTATGTAGTAATATCAGCGTTTTCAGAAAAAATGTTACTCGACGGCACGCATATCATTTGGGCTAACTTTTTAAGTTATTCTATCCTAGAGTTTAGGGCTTGCTCCGCTTATCACATGACTTTAGAAAAAAAAGAGTGAAAGAAAAGAAGTCTCGATGAAACACACTAATTTTATTTTCAAAATGCCTAAGCATTTTGAGCTGGAGAAAGGAAGGGTATGCATTTATATTTTCAACTTTTTACAGACCTATTTCCCTTGCATGTTGCCTCAGTAACTCTGCAACATCCGCTAAAATTGCTAGTGGTTATGTGTGGGAAGAAAGCCCTTCCCAGCCATTCCTTTCCCCCAATCCTTGAAGAAGGAGACGTTCTAAATTTCTGGTTCGATTCATTAGCATCAGTTGGAGTAACCGCGGTGTCACCAGGTAAACATCTACTTAATATGCCAAGGAGAACATTTGCCCCTTGTTCAACAATCCACCAGACACTATTCCGAAAGCATTGCATCTATTTAAATACTCGCCACCGCCACCCCGTCAAATAGATATCATTATTCCTACTTCACAGAGAAGAAAACCAAGGCATCAGGTTTCCGAGATGTTTGATTGAGGTCAGACGCTTAGCATGTGGCTGAGCTTGAATTTAGAAATCTGTCTGCCCTTGTCTCCCATGCACCATAAATTACCAAGTTGTTTAACAATGAAAAAAAAAAAATAGAGCCATGCAGGAAAGAAAAACTTGGGGCAGATAGAGAAGTTTCCAATGCAAAGCCAATTCTACAGGTTTTTGTGGTTGAAGTGCCTTGGAGAAGTAAAAAATAACTCGATCTAGGGAATCTTACTCACCTGAACTCAAAGCCATATACACCACTTAGTAAACCTGTGGCTTTAGAGAAGTTACTTAATATTAATGATGCCACCATATAAAAAAAAAAGGAATATTAACTTAGAAAAACCTTGAAAGTGCTGAGCCTATTACTCGCACCTGCTCTGGACTTAATAAGCAGAATGCATTTCTTTAATATACCATTTTTTAAATGTGCATTTCATGGCTCCATAAAAAATAAAACATTCAGGATCCTCATCCCGTAACTTTCCAATGCCACGGCTGCAGTATCCCGTCTGCTTTGCCACTTCTCAATGGAAACATAATCCACCTTCTTTCCAGGCACATACAGGATCTGCAAGGGAAGCTACCACCCCCACGTGTGTGCAAAGAGGATCCACTCGTTTTCCCTCTATTAACACCAGAAAAACAGAGGCTGCCTTCCTCCTTCAGATGCCCAAGATTTCTATTATGAGGAAGCAGATTGAACGCGGGTCCAACAAGACCTGGCCCAGCCTCTAATAGGAAGTGAAATGGGCCTGAGACTAGACATGATTTATCACTGTCATTTTTATAAACACTAAAATGGAAACCTCTAGATGTCAGAATGAGGAGGTGAATTGACTATCCCATTAAGCACTGGCCAGTACATTTCATAGGTGGTTTGCACTAAGCCAAAAGGATGTTGCAAAGAACTTGAAGTACAGATGTCTGTGGCTATTAAACAGTATGACCAGCAGCGGTAAAATAATGGATTGAGAAGCTGTCGTTTGGAATGGCAGAGACTCTTGCTTTCCTAAAAGATCCTAGCAAACTGTGTTTCCTGTGTCTGAGTTAGGAAAGGATGCCTGGCTCAACTTAGAGTTCTTTAACAAAGAGTTCCCGTGGCAGAAAGCTTGAACCAGACGTGCTGACACCTACCCTTTATTCCAGAATTTAGGAGGTAGAAGCAGGAGGGTCGGGAGTTTTAAGGCAACCTAGGTTATGGGTGAACCTGTTGCAAGGAAGGCTGCTAGTTAGTTCCTGGCCCCTTAGTCCCCAAATAATTACTTAGAAACTGTATTATTTAAATCACTACTTGGCCCATTAGCTCTAGCTTCTTATTGGCTAACGCTTACATCTTAATTTAATCTATCTTTATTAATCTGTGTATGGCCACATGGCTGTGTTTTACCGGCTAAAGTTCCGGCATCCGTCTTTGGCAGGGCTACATGGCTTCTCCTTGGCTCTACCTCCTTTCTCCCAGCATTCCATTTAGTTTTCCCCTCCTAGTTCTGTTCCCCTATAGCTCTGCTGGAGGCCCAAAGCAGTTCCTTTATTAACCAATGATATTCGCAGCATACAGAGAGGAATCCCACAACGGGAACCAATTCCTAGGACTAAGACCGGTTTTGCACAAATGGAAAGCCTGCTCTGCTGAGCTCTGAACCCCATCCTCTACACCCCCACACGTACACACTTGCTAGCCAAGATGTAATGCTACACAGCACGGCGCTTTTAATCTCGGTGTCATGCATTCTGTCATAATTAAATTTTGTAATGCCGTCACTCCCATACATATCCCCCTACAGTCATTTCTTGACTCACACCTGACTTGCAGAAACCCAGTGCCATTAAGAAGTAAACACACATCTAAGCTGTACCTGGGTATTTATGCCCTTCTCCGGTGCCTATGAAACCATGCCCCTGCAGTAGCCTCCAGTCCTGTTGCTCTTTCAGAGTGACAGTGGAGGTATGCATGCTGCATACGGTCATACAACATTTCAGCATAGCACTACTACAAAAGGAAAGTTAAAGCGCTATCCTCTTCGGAGATAGAAATCCCAAATGCTGCCATAACATGTAGCAAAAAGAAAAACAGCCAAACCCAGAAATGAAAATAACTGCTGCAATAACCACGCGGAAGTCAGGGGCTGTGAAAGGTTATTCAGCTCCTGCACAAACAACTTACAGGATGGGCTCTGTTGCCATACTGACTCATCCTCATTTTCTCCCTCAGCTAATATCAGGATTGCACAAAATGTCATAAAGCCTTGAAACCAATGACACGATTCTAGAATTCTTTAAAAAAAAAAAAAACAGTTCATTTCAAGTAAGGCTGGATTATTTTTCCACTTTTTTTCTTTATCTTTGTACAAGGACTTCCTGAGAATTTCCCCTGTGAATTTGAGGAATGGATTTGACCCTAGTGCCTGCATGTTTATTTTTGATGCTTCTAAATATAGCAACGCATTATTGTCATCATTGATCCCTGAGAATTATTCACTTGTTAGCGAGTCAATAGTTTCGAGGATTTATGGATCATAAGGGATATTGACTGTCAAATTTATTTTACAGTAATTGATGTATTTTTAATTGTTGTCCTTCCCTGCTCCTAAAAGAACCAAACCATGATTATCACTTCAGCAGAACAAAGAAGAGACTCAAGTCAGAGGGACGAAGGCTCCTGAGTTTGCATACCTGAGGAAAAATGGGGCATCCCTAAAGAGTTCCCAGAATTGATCCGATGCATAAGCGGCCCTCAGAAGCCATGGACCGCTTTCTCCCATAGCAATCATCCCTGCTTTCCCTGAATCAAGTGGTTTCTTCCCGGTGTCTCTGTCCTGATTTACCCTTTATTGCCTTTCATAATGAATAGCCATCTTCCACGGAAACTTACATGACATATGTATGACATCATACATATATGCAGCCACTAAGTTCAGTTACGAGATTATCTCCACGGTTGTGCTGTGAATGTCTTAAAATTGAGACTGATGTGTGTTTATCTGCCCTGCATCCCTACAGCCTGGCTTCGTGCAAGGACACATGCTCAGTGGAAATTTGTAGAGATCTAATTGACTCAAGGACAAGAGTTCGGAGCCAGTCAGCCAGCCTTCAACTCCCAGCTCTGCCATTTACCGTGGTGTAACTTTGGGAAATTACAAACTGAGGCTCGATGCCTCAGTTTCCTTATCTATATAAAATGGTAAAAGAAAGGTTACAACGTAGCTATGAGAACTAGGTAAATTTTTATTTGTACAACAGAGAAATAGCAAGAATATTAATCATGGTAACTACTGCTGGATGCTGTGACAAACCATCCCCAATATTTGTCTCAACAAAATAGAAAATAATTTGGTCCTTGTTATGGAGCTGTTCTCTCAATGATGCCTTAGGGATCTAGCTCTTCCGTCTTTTAATGCCACCATCTTTAATAAGTAGACTCCCAAGTTCCACACATGGAGTGAAAAGAATTGTAAAGCTAACTTCTGAGATCAAACCAAGCAGGTAGGAAGTCTGCCTCCATAAGAAATCATATTTCCATGGGCATATTCAGCTCATTATCAATGTATGCAGAAATCTTAGATAATAAAAGCTTTACTTCATGACTAATGGCCCTTCAGTGAAAGATCAGCTTTTAGAGAAAGTTAACAATGCTGAAGCAAACAGAAGCACAGCTTGTCTTAGTGACTATTCTATTGCTATGAAGAGACACCATGACCAAGGCAACACTTATCAAAGAAAGCATTAAATTGGGGGCTGGCTTACAGTTTCAGAGGCTTGGTCTGTCATCACTGTGGTGGGGAGCATGGCAATACAATGACACATGGCACTGGAAAAGTAGCTGAGGGCTCCATCCTGATCCATAGGCAGAAGGGAAGAGACAGGCATTGGGCCTGGCATGGGCTCTAAAACCCCAACGTCTACCCCCAGTGACATACTTTCTCCAGCAAAGCTACACAAGACTAGACCTACTAATCCTTCTAATTCTTTCAAATAGTGCCTCTCCCAGGTGACTAAATATTCAAATACATGAGCCTAAAGGGACCATTCTTATTTAGACCAGCACACAACTCCCTAGGAACCTTATGAATCTTAAGAGTATTATAGACATATTTACAGAGATCTGAACATTTCTATAAATATGATCGATCTCTCTACACATAGTCACGAATTATTGGCCTTCTAGTTAAATCTATTTATCTAGAGGAGAGATGAGAACATTGTTCTGAAAGCATTTCAACACTTTGAAGAAGAATGTTACCTCTGCAACGTAAATTAGATACTGGTGCTCTTCCTTGAAATTTTGTTTCATTGACCTATTACAAAGAATAGATGAGGGCAAAGAGTCAAGTTTCTCTCTACACTATTTTGAATGCTTCTTATAAGGAATAGTTTACTATTGCTACTTTATTGATTAGACAATCCATAGTTTCCATCCGAGACATTTTAATAGATTCTTTGTCATGAATCTGCAATTGGACCCACAATAGGCAGAGCCCCAGAAGAATGGAGTCCGAGCCTCAGCAAATCAGACATAGTGCTGAGAACCTTGGTACACATGATGCCTGCTCGCTCCAGTGACCCAGCACGTGTTAGTAAATCATCTTCATTGCAAGCTTTGGGACACTTTGCTTCAAAGGAGGATAGTAACTCATCTAAGGTCACATTGTCAAAGAAGGATGAATTGGTATTTCGGACTGAATGTCACTGTTCCTCGCCAGTTCATGCAGCCTGACCCCGACAAGGCTCTGCCCTTGTAGATCATTTTCCAAGCAAAAGTGGCTCAGAAAAAAAATAGCCATCTATTAAAAATTATTCCTTGGTCATCGCCTGTCCCTTGTCATGATGGCGACGGAGGCGAGCATCAGTTGTTTGAAATATTCAACAACAATCCCGTGGATGGTGGTTCTAATTTTAGCATCCTGTGAACCCAGTTTCTTCAGGCAATGAATAATTTGCATGAAAAGTTTACTTCTGAACAAGACGTTAGAGTTGAAGCCAAGGACACTTAGAATAGCTTCATAGGAGAAGCTGGTCTCAGAACTGTATTAAACCTGCAAAAGCTCCACATTGATGGCACACTATTGATTATGTGCTTAAACTTTTTACAGTTTTCAAGTGTCTATTAAATTCTCCTTCAGCGCAATAACCATTTATACCTCCATAATGATAATGGCAAGGCAATAATTTTTAGAAGCACGTTGAAACCCTATTTTATTCTTGGCGATAACCCCTGCCACCCCTAGGTCATTCCAAGATTTCTGAAAATATTGAAAACTGTGACATGAAGGGGGGCAGACACCGAGCTGTTCTCTCTCTGCTCTTTTTCATAATTTGGGGTTTATTCTTAATCTGCTTTCACTAATTATTGAAGGCGCTCTGTCATACCTTACTCGTTCACTCAAACACAGCTTCATTGTGATTCTTGGTGACTTCGTTAGATAAAGATTTGGCAGATGCATCAGTTACCTTTCTCACTGCTGGGACCTAATCCCCAACACAAGTGAGCTAAGAGGGGAAAGAGTTCATTTTGACTGACAGTTTGAAAGTACAACCCACCTTGGCTGGGAAGTTCTGGCGACAGCAACCCGAGGAGATTGGGCATCCTGTCTTCTCAGGCACGGAGCCAAAAGCGATGAAAGCTGGTCCCCAGTGGGCTTTCTTTTTACTCAGTTTATGACCCGTGCCCATGGAATGGTGCCTCTCACATTTAGGTAGTCTTCCCACCTCAGTTTTCCTATCTAGAAAGTTCCTCATATTTATGCCTGGAGATCTGTGCCTTAGGCGAGTCTAGTTTCTGTAAAGTCGACCATATTAACTAGTGCAGCAAGGTAGTAAATATTTTAAGCTTTGCAGTCCAAGAGATGAAACAGAAGATAGATTTCAGGTACTTATGTCACACTGATGAAGGCTCTCCTGACCCTCTCTACCCACCTCATTTGCGGGTACCACTGTGGTCATGGGACTCTGTCCAAGTAAGTAAGCACTTAGCTTGGCTCTCTTCCCAGGAATACTCCACAATGTGGGCAGGTGACCAGAAGAAGTGACCTGACTCGTACAAGCATTGATCCAGGACTGAGGTTCCGCAGCCTGGTAGAGTCTGTAGGTGGGGACTAGGGATGGAGCAGCGGAGCAGCAGTGAGTCTTGAGATGAGAACCTTGCTGCTCTAAAGCTAAGGCTCTCTTTGATCTGTCTGTGTTAACATTCCAACCTCCCACTTGGTTCTTGCTACACCAGCCTCTTTCTCACTCCTTAACCCATCCAGGCTCATCCCATCTGAGGTCCTCTGTTTCACAAAGGGACAGAACTGTTTTATATTCATGCTACCAGCGTCTGAGAGTTCCAATTTTTCTGCCCCTTTGCCGTGTTTGCTACGTCTCTCTCTCTCCAGTGATGAGTACTGAAGATAACACAATTTATGAACACACTAGCACTTTTATATCTTCTGTAGAGAATACCTAGCCCAATTATTTGTCCATTTTAAACTTCTGTTTTCTGTTGTTGAATTATAAGCACTCTTGATATAGTATGGATCTTCAGTCCATATCGGACCAATCCATGATTTGCTAATGTTCTATTCTGTAAAGACAGTTCTTTCTGTTTCTTGGTAAACTCCTTCAAAGCCAAAATGACTTTAAGATTTGATTAAGTTGTATTTGCTTTTTTTTTTCTTTTGTGTGATTATTTTCTTTGGCATTTCGAGGCAACCGTTGCCTAACTGATATTCTTCAAGTTATACATTGGGTGCCATTCTTAAGTCTTTAGTGCAGTTTGAATTAATGTTTTGTGTGGCATAAGGTCTTATTTATATTAATAAAGCTATGAAGAAGCTGCTGAGAATATCTTCTGACCAGGCTTTTGTAGATATGTCCACCAGTTTTCGGGGCCCCGAACTGGCACGTGTTTACCGTCCCTGAGAACGGGCAGTACCCCAGTGTTGTTACAGTCTCACTGCTCTCTGCCATGCGTGGCACACTCTACCCGAGGAGCTCACTAGCGTTTGCTGATGGCAATTTTGTTTTCATTGCAGCCATTCCAGACAGCGGTGCCTCGCTATGCTTGGTATTACCGGCCATCTCCCCGATGATCAATGACACTAAACACCTTTTCATATGTTAAACAGGAAATTTCAACCCTAAGAGATTCTTTTATCAAGTTGGAAAATGATTGCCCAATTTTGATTGTATTTTGATTTATAAAGTTCTTAGCTCTCGATATAAGTGATTTATCAGAAAAAGAACACTATGGACACTTTAATCACAGTCTGGCAGGCTTTTTTATATTTTTAATGGTTGAACTGAAGTTTGCCAAACTTGGCAAAGTACGGGTTTCATTTATTGCTAATGCTTTTTTTTTTGCCTCTTATTTCATAAATATTTTCCCTGCCCTACAGTCAAGAGAGATTCTTACAAGTATCCTTTTGTAAATACACATGGCTATGAGGTCTCTCAGCCAATAGAGACCCTTGATGCCAAACCCTAGGGCCCAAGTTTAATCTCCAGGACCCATATGATGGAAGGAGCAGGTCAACGCCCACAAATTGTCCTCTGGCCTCCACATGTGCCATGTGGCCTTCAGTCATATCTACCCACCTCTGGTAGCACACAAATAATTGTGACTCAAAACTAAAAATAATTACAGGCACCTTGTTTCTCCTTTTAGGTTTAGGGCATATTGCTATTAAATTTTAGGTGGTAATCCTTTGGCAAGATTTTTTCCCTTGAGAATAGCCAATAATTCCAACACTACCATTGGAAAACTCTTCTACTCCTACTGAACTACACTGTATCAATCAAAAATATTAATGTATTTTATATATTTTAGGGTTTGGTAGAATAAAACTCCAACTTTTTTTACTTAGACTTCATTTGATTTGATTTTGTTTTGATTTCTTTAGGGAAGGTCTCCTCTCTCTCTCTCTCTCTCTCTCTCTCTCTCTCTCTCTCTCTCTCNCCTGCTTAACTTAGAACTCACTATGTAGCCTAGGCTGACCTTGCCACTGCTTTCCCAGTCCTGATTATAGGCATGGGCCACCACATCCAGTCCTGACTTTGCTCTTGACTATACTATGTTCTTTGCATTATTATATTAATATTGAGATAAGAAGGTTCATTTCTATCCTTTAAAACTGTTAGACTGTAACAGGGAATCCAATAAATCAACTTGAAGGTAGGTAACACTCTGACAACATCGTTATTAATGAAAGTCCATTTTTTTGAAGACAATTTTCACTTCAGCTGTGTGGTAGTTTTTAAAGATGCCCTGTATGTTTTTTGTATTTTTGATAAAAGAATTCTTACAAATTTATGCTTTTGAAAGCTAATATAGACGGTAATTTTTAGATTCTTACATATGCTTATTGCTGTCTAAGAAAAATGCAGTTGATTTTGTACATTAATGTGTCTGATCCCCTTTCAGGAGTGTTGGCATCAGACTTTGGGCTTTTGATCGTGGCTTCTGTGAGTTGATCTCCAGTATATTGCTACTTTTGATGGGACAAGGAGAAATATTGTGAAATGAGACTAAATGAGAGTCTCTTGGGGTATACACATAAAACCAGGCCAAAGAAACCCAACAGAAGTTTCATATTCTAGTATTACTGTGCTCATTTCTCTTCATGGATCAAATTGATCCTTGAGAACCTCTGGAATATTCTAGAGCAAAGTAAAGTTATCAAATGGCTTATCATGAAATTATTTCAAAATTCTCTTTTCTCTTCTTTTCCCTCACTTGTCTCTTATCCCTAAATTCTTAGTTCTAGAAGACTAAAGCTATATCTTCAAACATTTTAAGCAAATAAAAAACCTAAATAAATAAGGATGGAAATAAAAAGTAATGAAAATAGAAATCTATAAAATGATCTTCAGGGCTTCCCAAAAGTCACTAAGAAGTGGCAAGCCTCAGTTGAAATCTCTTCTTTTCCTCTGACTAGATGCTTGACACTGAATAAATGTGCATCTAAGCCTTATCTTCTGTAATTTTATCCTGGCGACTGGTGGTGTTAGGCCCTGCCTCTTGGGAATTGTGTGGAGGTTCAGCAGGATGACATGTGTGAAGCACCTGGGGTGCCCAGTGTTCCATAGACACTCAATTAGTACCAGAACTTTCAGCTCTGCTATTTTGAGAAATATCACACTTAAGCTTTTCCTGAGGAAGTTTGGGATGTGAGTCATTGGAAATTAATCTGGTAGATCTTATTAAGCATGGCATGTTTTTCTATTTTTAAACTGCCACCACATCTCAAATAATACTTAATTTCAGAAGAATTCGAAGTCTAAATAATTCACTCTTCTCTCACATGATGGTAGCGACAGCAGACACCATATAAATTTAAATGTCTCTGCTGTTAGCCTGATGCTCTCCTCATCCCTAAATAACATTTCTTCACCCTTTACAGATGTTCATTCTCATCCTCCCCATTCTCTCTGAGGACTCATATATATCTCAGCCTCAGAACTAACAGGAGAACGTCTAAATGCATGAACATATCAGCCATGATGTTCCACAGAGCACTGCCCAACCTCATTCTCTCTTGGGTCTTTTCTTCCTGTTCATGCTCTCTCTTGTGTAGATTCTATTCCCTGTTCTTTCTAAATCAAAACTTCCTTTCTAGCCTTTATTTCATGCTCTTCACCTCCCTATGACTTCACTCAATCATTTATTTCCTTTGTATTTTATGTACATTACTTCCTGTGAAATAGCTCAGCCTGTTGGTTTACATATCGCCTGATATTTTCCCATGACTTTCTCAGTCCATGTGAATTCTGTGGGATTATCTTTTACTCTACTTTGCTCACTCTCAGTACTAGCTCTCTCTATAAATTCATGTGTAAATTAAAGATCAGAATTTTTTATTGCTAACTTGAAATTTTTTCATATTCCACCCATAATGCAAACTCAGTGAAACAAATTGCTACAGTTCAATTCAAACAAATTGAAACAATGAAGCATTGTCCTGTAGAGAGAAGTTTCTGTTCCACTGGGTCCCACAGCCATTCATTTCCAAATAAACACACAGAGGCTTATATTAATTATAAACTGCTTGGCCTATTGCTCAGGCTTATCACTAACTAGCTCTTATAACTGAAATTAACCCATAATTACTAACTATGTTTAGCCATGTGGCATGGTATCTTTTCTCAGTAAGGCATTTTCATCTTGCTCCCTCTGTGTTTGGCTTCCAACTATGTCTCTCTTTTCCTCTTCATAGAATTCTCCTAGTCTGATCAACCCACCTATACTTTCTGCCTGGCTACTGGCCAATCAGTGTTTCATTAAACCAATAAGAGTGACAAATCTTTTCAGTATACAAGAGCATTGTCCCACAGCCTTGTCCATTTCCATGCACCCAACACTTATTTGATCTTGAACAATGCTAACCCCACCCATTGATGGGCTAGTAAGAAAAGGGAGAAATCAGAACCCAAAGACCTAGAGCTATAGGAGCAAATGATCAAGCCTACTCATGTGTGTGAGGCACATCAGCACTTGAAAGACACTTATAAGAAAAGCTAACAATAAAAGCAGCACTCAGGAGGCAAAAATGCTATGAAGCTTGGCAGGTGGAGGAAGGTGTGTTGACCCTTCCTAAGTCATTCTCCTATTGGGAATGGATTCTAATCCATTAGAGCTTCCAATGAATGCAGAGTTCATAAACACTTGTCAGGTTGCAGGACTGAGCCCAGTAAAAGGGGTAGAACACAAAATAGTTTCCTAGCTTTAATGATAGAATTTATTGCAAGTTGATAGGCTAAGGCAAGTCTAGGATTAAGACAGAATCTAAGACAAAAAGTAGAGGACATGAGACAGAACTTCCTTGGATATCATGGCATCTTTATGAAATCTAGATTAACTGAATCAATTTTATTCCCTCAAGAAATAACTTTATTTGATATACAGTGTATGGAGCTAGAGGCTAGGGATACAGTTGTGAATAAAAAGGTGTTCATTGCTACTTAATAATTGTTTCTTCAAACAGTCCTGGTGAATCACAAAACACAAAGAGCCAACTTTTCCATGAGGATGGGTAAAATGATAAGATGGGGACTCCAGTGGACTGAAGTAACAAAGGATGACTAGTACGTAGTACCCCATAATCTTTGAACCCACTTATGAAGCAACAGGAAATGTCCAGACTTATACATCCTATCTCTTCACTGTAGAACCAGAAAATGTGCCTTGTTTACAGTTGGGACATAGACTTATTTCATAATCTATGCCATTCAGTCTTGTAGATGAGATACATTGCTTTAGAACTAAGGGAGCTAAATTCAAAGGCTCCACGTGGAACCATTTGGCCTTCCTTGTACCCAGTTTCTGCCACTGCAGTGGATGGGAAAGCCTATTCTTGGCTCAGGCTGTGTGTCAACGCTGGTGGCAATCTCAGCTCTAGTCAGTCAGCCTCCTGGCTGTAGTCCATAGCTAGAACCCAAGGCTAGGTGACATCGGCTGTTGCAGTTCCCTCATTGGATGGGTTCTTCAGTAGTGGCTTTGGGGCCCAATGCCTGGAAGTGAGCCTTGAGCTTGATTAACCAGCATGCTCCAAAATTTTATGAAGCATACAATATCCTTTTCAGCTTAATAAGCCAGATTTGGTTTCTACCATTTACAACTAAAAAGCTCCAACAAACAAGAAAGGCCTCCCGGAGGAGATAGTGCAGAATTGAGATACTTAGGAGAATGGAGTTTAGCACGGGAAAGACAAAAACAAAATGTTTAGAGAAAGACTAACGTGGTCCATTGGAGAGAAAAGGGAAAAGGTATTTATAGAACTGAAAATATTGCATGGTGTGGGGGAAGAGAGGACAGAGCAGTAAGAGAGGTCTGCCCACACAGAATCCCACAAGTCAGAATCAAAAGCATTTGATCAAGTTTCTCAACAAAAGAGTGACATAGAGATTGTGGCGGCAGGTCAGAGACAAGATCCTGGGACTCACGTTAATGTTAGTATACTCCTAGACTGGTTTTCTGTCACCACCAATTTACATTCCCAGAAATCTCTGTAGTAAAGAATGCAACTCTTACCTCCATCTCCAAATTAGGCTTTGCAGCAGAGGACACCTAATGCAAGGTGTCCATTATGAAATGTTTTCCAACATGGATCATAAAAACTACTTCTAGAAGGTTCATCCAGCAAAGATGTCCAGTTGACAGACTTCCAACTCAGCACAAATATATAAGAGGAAGAATGATAGCTGAAGACACTGCATATTTTGGACACAGGACCTAAAGGATCCCAGCTGTCTCTGAATGGAAATCTTCCTCCTGATGACTTGCCTTCATGGGTCCAAAAGATGCCATGCAAACTTCCAAGGGAAGGACACAACCCACGGTCTTATTCCATTAGGATACCTACAAGCTAAAACAATGATTATCACAGTGTAAAATCCCTGCAGGTGTATGGTCTCCCTAAGGAAGAAATAGTGGTACACATACATTGATAGTAAGCAACTGTTAGAGGAGGGCCTCTTGTTGGTTCTCGGCTGCCCAGTTAGCTTAGACCTGAAATAATCACTCAGAAATTGTATTAATTAAATCACTGCTTGGCCCATTAGCTCTAGCTTCTTATTGGCTAACTCTTCTTCTACTGGGAAAGGTTGGAGGGAGAAAGGAGAAAAGAAAATGTGATGTAATTATAAGATTTAAAAAAAAACTGTGGGAATGTGTGGTATGCTCATATGTGGACATAAATAGAGGGCAGAGTTCAATGTCAGGTGTCTTCCTCCATGTACCAATGGCACTCAAGTGTCAAAGATATCAGGGTTTCATTCCCTGGGATACTTAAGGATTCTATTAAGTCAAATAAGATTGGAAACTACTTACTGACTCCAAACTTCTACACTGAGGGATTTCTCAGAATGGCCAATGTACACCGACACCCCCAAGAGCAAGCACACAACATACTGTGAATGTATTTGATGAGCATCTTGTAGATACATGCAAGATGACCCAGAGAATCTATCTCCGATCATTCTTCCTCCTTGGTATGACCCCTAGGTCCTGTAAAACTGGGTCTTGGATCAACATTTCCCTGAGAGAGAAAGACAGAACTGATGGAAGTATGACTCAGGACACGTCACTTGCTGAGTGACTCCCATATCGCTGGGATGAAGCCCTAACTCCACATTATCTGTTTATTTTACCGACACTTGACTTCACTTTTCTTTACTACTAACTTGATGCCTGGGGTATTGGTCACCTTCTGTCTCATGGAGAAAATTCTTCCATTAAGTATAACTGGAAAGCCTACCCCTCTCCAGGATCCTACCAGATTTTTCACATGGGAACCATGCATCTGACATAGACTCCAATTAAGACGCATCTATTTGGATATTGAAAGCTAGAACCTTTAAGTAGGTAAGGGAAGCTTCTTAATGAAGTACGCTAAAAGGCAGGTGCTCTGAGTCAAAGAAACCAACTCGGGGGCAGTGAAGAAGCATCCTCCACCATTATTAAATGCAAGGTACTTAGTCAAATCAATCCATAGCTGAGGCATATTCAGATCACAGCGTATGTCCGTCCCTTCAGGGTCTTTATCCCAGAGATATGGCTCTCTCTTAGCAGGCCATGGGCATGCTCAGAAACTTTTACTCTTACTTCCAGATAACTTGCACATTTGCAAGGATTTCAAAATTACTATAATATTTTTTGTAATGATTTTTTTTCTCTCACTCATCTAACACTCCCTTCTAAACAGGACTCTGAACTCTAAGCTCCCCCGTGCCACTAAGAATGGAACCTGAAGTGTTGACACACAGAGTGAATATCTGAGGGGAAGAGAAGGTGACCACGTTCCCAGAGATTCCGAAAAGCAGAAGATGGAAAGAAATTGACTTTCCTTGTGCATATGGCACCTGGTGTGTTTCAGGAATTTGAAAAGGAAAGAATTATAGGACGCTTCCAAATGTTTTTTTTTTTAAGATTTAATGTGATATTTATTTTTGCATTTCTGTATCATATTAAAGGAGTAATTTTTAACAGATGGTAATACAAAATAGAATAAATAAATGCACAAGACCACACACATGTGTAATTGCACAGTAAAGTGACAATACTTAAGCTCTAGA